>NW_027250977.1:0-78658 GCF_044704955.1 Pristiophorus japonicus
GGACACTGAGACACTGAGACACAGAGACACTGAGACACTGAGACACTGAGACACAGAGACACTGAGACACTGGGGCACTGGGACACTGAGACACTGAGACACAGAGACACTGAGACACTGAGACACTGAGACACAGAGACACTGAGACACTGAGACACAGAGACACTGAGGCACTGGGACACTGGGGCACTGGGACACTGAGACACTGAGACACTGAGACACTGAGACACAGAGACACTGAGACACTGAGACACTGAGACACTGGGACACTGAGACACTGGGGCACTGGGACACTGAGACACTGAGACACAGAGACACTGAGACACAGAGACACTGAGACACTGAGACACAGAGACACTGAGACACAGAGACACAGAGACACTGAGACACTGAGACACAGAGACACTGAGACACTGGGGCACTGGGACACTGAGACACTGAGACACAGAGACACTGAGACACTGAGACACTGAGACACAGAGACACAGAGACACTGAGGCACTGGGACACTGGGGCACTGGGACACTGAGACACTGAGACACTGAGACACTGAGACACAGAGACACAGAGACACTGAGACACTGAGACACTGGGACACTGAGACACTGAGACACTGGGGCACTGGGACACTGAGACACTGAGACACTGAGACACTGAGACACAGAGACACTGAGGCACTGAGACACAGAGACACTGAGACACTGAGACACTGAGACACTGAGACACAGAGACACTGAGGCACTGGGGCACTGGGGCACTGGGACACCGAGACACCGAGACACAGAGACACAGAGACACTGAGACACTGAGACACTGGGACACTGAGACACAGAGACACTGAGACACTGAGACACAGAGACACTGAGACACTGAGACACTGAGACACTGAGACACTGAGACACAGAGACACAGAGACACTGAGGCACTGGGGCACTGGGACACTGGGACATTGAGACACTGAGACACAGAGACACTGAGACACTGAGACACAGAGACACTGAGGCACTGAGACACAGAGACACTGAGGCACAGAGACACTGAGACACTGAGACACTGAGACACAGAGACACTGGGGCACTGAGACACAGAGACACTGAGACACTGAGACACTGAGACACAGAGACACTGGGGCACTAGGGCACTGGGACACTGAGACACAGAGACACTGAGACACTGAGGCACTGAGACACTGAGACACTGAGACACTGAGACACTGAGACACTGAGACACTGAGACACTGAGACACTGAGACACTGAGACACTGAGGCACTGAGACACAGAGACACTGAGACAATGAGACACTGAGACACAGAGACACTGAGGCACTGGGGCACTGGGACACTGGGACACTGAGACACTGAGACACTGAGACACTGAGACACTGAGACACAGAGGCACTGAGGCACTGAGACACAGAGACACTGAGGCACTGGGGCACTGGGGCACTGGGACACCGAGACACCGAAACACAGAGACACTGAGCCACTGAGACACAGAGACACTGAGACACTGAGACACTGAGACACAGAGACACTAGGGCACTGGGGCACTGGGACACTGAGACACAGAGACACAGAGACACTGAGACACTGAGACACTGAGACACTGAGACACAGAGACACTGAGACACTGAGACACAGAGACACTGAGACACAGAGACACTGAGGCACTGGGGCACTGAGACACTGAGACACAGAGACACTGAGACACTGAGACACTGAGGCACTGAGACACAGAGACACTGAGACAATGAGACACTGAGACACAGAGACACTGAGGCTCTGGGGCACTGGGACACTGGGACACTGAGACACTGAGACACAGAGACACTGAGACACTGAGACACTGAGACACAGAGGCACTGAGGCACTGAGGCACTGAGGCACTGAGACACAGAGACACTGAGACACTGAGACACAGAGACACTGAGGCACTGGGGCACTGGGGCACTGGGACACCGAGACACCGAGACACAGAGACACAGAGACACTGAGGCACTGAGACACAGAGACACTGAGACACTGAGACACTGAGACACAGAGACACTGAGGCACTGGGGCACTGGGACACTGGGACACTGAGACACTGAGACACAGAGACACTGAGACACTGAGGCACTGAGACACAGAGACACTGAGACACAGAGACACAGAGACACAGAGGCACTGGGGCACTGAGACACTGAGGCACTGAGACACAGAGGCACTGAGACACAGAGACACTGAGACACTGAGGCACTGAGACACAGAGACACTGAGACACTGAGACACTGAGACACAGAGACACTGGGGCACTGGGACACTGGGACACTGAGACACTGAGACACAGAGACACTGAGACACAGAGACACTGAGACACTGAGACATAGAGACACTGAGACACTGAGACACTGAGACACTGGGGCACTGGGACACTGAGACACTGAGACACAGAGACACTGAGACACTGAGACACTGAGACACAGAGACACTGAGACACTGAGACACAGAGACACTGAGGCACTGGGACACTGGGACACTGAGACACTGAGACACAGAGACACTGAGACACTGAGACACAGAGACACTGAGACACTGAGACACTGAGACATAGAGACACTGAGACACTGAGACACTGAGACACTGGGGCACTGGGACACTGAGACACTGAGACACAGAGACACTGGGACACTGTGGCACTGGGACACTGAGACACTGAGACACTGAGACACTGAGACACAGAGACACTGAGACACTGAGACACTGGGACACTGAGACACTGAGACACTGGGGCACTGGGACACTGAGACACTGAGACACAGAGACACTGAGACACTGAGACACAGAGACACTGAGACACTGAGACACAGAGACACTGAGACACTGAGACACAGAGACTCTGAGACACAGAGACACAGAGACACTGAGACACAGAGACACTGGGGCACTGGGGCACTGGGACACTGAGACACAGAGACACAGAGACACAGAGACACTGAGACACTGAGACACTGAGACACTGAGACACAGAGACACTGGGGCACTGGGGCACTGGGACACTGAGACACAGAGACACAGAGACACAGAGACACTGAGACACTGAGACACTGAGACACTGAGACACAGAGACACTGAGACACTGAGACACAGAGACACTGAGACACAGAGACACTGAGGCACTGGGCCACTGGGACACTGAGACACTGAGATACAGAGACACTGAGACACAGAGACACAGAGACACAGAGACACTGAGACACTGAGACACTGAGACACAGAGACACTGAGGCACTGGGGCACTGGGACACTGGGACACTGAGACACTGAGACACAGAGACACTGAGACACTGAGACACTGAGACACTGAGACACAGAGACACTGAGGCACTGAGACACAGAGACACTGAGACACTGAGGCACAGAGATACTGAGGCACTGGGGCACTGGGGCACTGGTACACCGAGACACCGAGACACAGAGACACTGAGACACTGAGACACTGAGACACTGAGACACTGAGACACTGAGACACAGAGGCACTGAGGCACTGAGACACAGAGACACAGAGACACTGAGACACTGGGGCACTGAGACACTGAGACACTGAGACACTGAGACACTGAGGCACTGAGGCACTGAGGCACAGAGACACTGAGACAATGAGACACTGAGACACTGAGACACTGAGACACTGAGACACTGGGACACTGGGACACCGAGACACAGAGACACTGAGCAACTGAGACACAGAGACACTGAGACACTGAGACACTGAGACACAGAGACACTGGGGCACTGGGGCACTGGGACACTGAGACACAGAGACACAGAGACACTGAGGCACTGGGGCACTGGGACACCGAGACACAGAGACACTGAGCAACTGAGACACAGAGACACTGATACACTGAGACACTGAGACACAGAGACACTGGGGCACTGGGGCACTGGGACACTGAGACACAGAGACACAGAGACACTGAGCCACTGAGACACAGAGACACTGAGACACTGAGACACTGAGACACAGAGACACTGGGGCACTGGGGCACTGGGACACTGAGACACAGAGACACAGAGACACAGAGACACTGAGACACTGAGACACTGAGACACTGAGACACTGAGACACTGAGACACAGAGACACTGAGACACTGAGACACTGAGACACAGAGACACTGAGGCACTGGGGCACTGTGACACTGAGACACAGAGACACTGAGACACTGAGACACTGAGGCACTCAGACACAGAGACACTGAGACAATGAGACACTGAGACACAGAGACACTGAGGCACTGGGGCACTGGGACACTGGGACACTGAGACACTGAGACACAGAGACACTGAGACACTGAGACACTGAGACACAGAGACACTGCGACACTGAGGCACTGAGACACTGAGACACAGAGACACTGGGACACTGAGACACAGAGACACTGAGACACTGGGACACTGAGACACTGAGACACAGAGACACTGAGACACAGAGACACTGAGGCATTGAGGCATTGGGGCACTGGGACACCGAGACACCGAGACACAGAGACACTGAGACACTGAGACACAGAGACACTGAGACACTGAGACACTGAGACACAGAGACACTGGGGCACTAGGGCACTGGGACACTGAGACACAGAGACACAGAGACACTGAGACACTGAGACACTGAGACACTGAGACACAGAGACACTGAGATACTGAGACACAGAGACACAGAGACACTGAGACACTGGGGCACTGAGACACTGAGACACAGAGACACTGAGACAATGAGACACTGAGACACAGAGACACTGAGGCACTGGGGCACTGGGACACTGAGACACTGAGACACTGAGACACTGAGACACTGAGACACAGAGGCACTGAGGCACTGAGACACAGAGACACTGGGGCACTGGGACATTGGGACACTGAGACACTGAGACACAGAGACACTGAGACACTGAGACACAGAGGCACTGAGGCACTGAGACACAGAGACACTGAGGCACTGGGGCACTGGGGCACTGGGACACAGAGACACTGAGACACTGAGACACTGAGACACTGAGACACAGAGACACTGGGGCACTAGAGCACTGGGACACAGAGACACAGAGACACAGAGACACAGAGACACAGAGACACTGAGACACTCAGTACTGTCCCTCCGACAGTGCGGCACTCCCTCAGTACTGCCCCTCCGACAGTGCGGCACTCCCTCAGCACTGTCCCTCCGACAGTGCGGCACTCCCTCAGCACTGTCCCTCCGACAGTGCGGCACTCACTCAGCACTGTCCCTCCGACAGTGCGGCACTCCCTCAGTACTGTCCCTCCGACAGTGCGGCACTCCCTCAGTACTGTCCCTCCGACAGTGCGGCACTCCCTCAGTACTGTCCCTCCGACAGTGCGGCACTCCCTCAGTACTGTCCCTCCGACAGTGCGGCACTCCCTCAGTACTGTCCCTCCGACAGTGCGGCACTCCCTCAGTACTGTCCCTCCGACAGTGCGGCACTCCCTCAGTACTGTCCCTCCGACAGTGCGGCACTCCCTCAGTACTGTCCCTCCGACAGTGCGGCACTCCCTCAGTACTGTCCCTCCGACAGTGCGGCACTCCCTCAGTACTGTCCCTCCGACAGTGCGGCACTCCCTCAGTACTGTCCCTCCGACAGTGCGGCACTCCCTCAGTACTGTCCCTCCGACAGTGAGACACTCCCTCAGTACTGTCCCTCCGACAGTGCGGCACTCCCTCAGTACTGCCGCTCCGACAGTGCGGCACTCCCTCAGTACTGTCCCTCCGACAGTGCAGCACTCCCTCAGTACTGCCCCTCCGACAGTGCGGCACTCCCTCAGTACTGTCCCTCCGACAGTGCGGCACTCCCTCAGTATTGTCCCTCCGACAGTGCGGCACTCCCTCAGTACTGTCCCTCCGACAGTGCGGCACTCCCTCAGTACTGTCCCTCCGACAGTGCGGCACTCCCTCAGTACTGTCCCTCCGACAGTGCGGCACTCCCTCAGTACTGTCCCTCCGACAGTGCGGCACTCCCTCAGTACTGTCCCTCCGACAGTGCGGCACTCCCTCAGTACTGCCGCTCCGACAGTGCGGCACTCCCTCAGTACTGTCCCTCCGACAGTGCGGCACTCCCTCAGTACTGTCCCTCCGACAGTGCGGCACTCCCTCAGTACTGTCCCTCCGACAGTGCGGCACTCCCTCAGTACTGTCCCTCCGACAGTGCGGCACTCCCTCAGTACTGTCCCTCCGACAGTGCGGCACTCCCTCAGTACTGTCCCTCCGACAGTGCGGCACTCCCTCAGTACTGACCCTCCGACAGTGCGGCACTCCCTCAGTACTGTCCCTCCGACAGTGCGGCACTCCCTCAGTACTGTCCCTCCGACAGTGCGGCACTCCCTCAGTACTGTCCCTCCGACAGTGCGGCACTCCCTCAGTACTGCCCCTCCGACAGTGCGGCACTCCCTCAGTACTGTCCCTCCGACAGTGAGTGTGTGTGAGTGTGTGTATGTGTGTGAGACACAGGGACACAGGGACACTGACACACTGAGACACAGAGACACAGAGACACAGAGACACTGGGGCACTGGGACACTGAGACACTGAGACACAGAGACACTGAGACACTGGGGCACTGGGACACTGAGACACTGAGACACTGAGGCACTGGGACACAGAGACACAGAGACACTGGGACACTGAGACACTGAGACACTGAGACACTGAGGCACTGGGGCACTGGGACACTGAGACACTGAGACACAGAGACACTGAGACACTGAGACACTTGAGACACTGAGACACAGAGACACTGGGACACTGAGACACTGAGACACAGAGACACTGAGGCACTGGGGCACTGGGGCACTGGGACACTGAGACACTGAGACACAGAGACACTGAGACACTGAGACACAGAGACACTGGGACACTGAGACACTGAGACACTGAGACACAGAGACACTGAGACACTGAGACACAGAGGCACTGGGGCACTGGGACACTGAGACACTGAGACACTGGGGCACTGGGGCACTGGGACACTGAGACACAGAGACACTGTGACACAGAGACACTGAGACACAGAGACACTGAGACACTGTGACACTGAGACACTGAGACACTGAGACACAGAGACACTGAGACACAGAGACACTGAGACACTGTGACACTGAGACACTGAGACACTGAGACACAGAGACACTGAGGCACTGGGGCACTGAGACACTGAGACACTGAGGCACTGAGACACAGAGACACAGAGACACTGGGACACTGAGACACTGAGACACTGAGACACTGTGACACTGAGACACTGAGACACTGAGACACAGAGACACTGAGACACAGAGACACTGAGACACTGTGACACTGAGACACTGAGACACTGAGACACAGAGGCACTGGGGCACTGAGACACTGAGACACTGAGGCACTGAGACACAGAGACACAGAGACACTGGGACACTGAGACACTGAGACACTGAGACACTGAGACACAGAGACATAGAGACACTGGAACACTGAGACACTGAGACACTGAGACACTGAGACACAGAGACACTGAGGCACTGGGGCACTGGGACACTGAGACACTGAGACACAGAGACACTGAGACACTGAGACACTGAGACACTGAGACACTGGGACACTGAGACACTGAGACACTGGGACACTGAGACACTGAGACACTGAGACACTGAGACACTGAGACACTGAGACACAGAGACACTGGGACACTGAGACACTGAGACACAGAGACACAGAGACACAGAGACACAGAGACACTGGGACACTGAGACACAGAGACACTGAGACACAGAGACACTGGGACACTGAGACACTGAGACACAGAGACACAGAGACACAGAGACACTGGGACACTGAGACACTGGGACACTGAGACACTGAGACACAGAGACACTGGGACACTGAGACACAGAGACACTGAGGCACTGGGGCACTGGGACACTGAGACACTGAGACACTGAGACACAGAGACACAGAGACACTGAGACACTGAGACACTGAGACACAGAGACACTGAGGCACTGGGGCACTGGGACACTGAGACACTGAGACACTGAGACACTGAGACACTGAGACACAGAGACACTGGGACACTGAGACACTGAGACACAGAGACACAGAGACACAGAGACACAGAGACACTGGGACACTGAGACACAGAGACACTGAGACACTGAGACACAGAGACACTGGGACACTGGGACACTGGGACACAGAGACACAGAGACACAGAGACACTGAGACACTGAGACACTGGGACACTGAGACACTGAGACACTGGGACACTGAGACACAGAGACACTGAGGCACTGGGGCACTGGGACACTGAGACACTGAGACACTGAGACACAGAGACACAGAGACACTGGGACACTGAGACACTGAGACACTGAGACACTGAGACACAGAGACACTGGGACACTGAGACACTGAGACACAGAGACACAGAGACACAGAGACACAGAGACACTGGGACACTGAGACACAGAGACACTGAGACACTGAGACACAGAGACACTGGGACACTGGGACACTGGGACACAGAGACACTGGGACACTGAGACACTGAGACACTGAGACACTGGGACACTGGGACACTGAGACACTGAGACACTGAGACACAGAGACACAGAGACACTGGCACACTGAGACACTGAGACACTGAGACACTGAGACACAGAGACACTGGGACACTGAGACACTGAGACACAGAGACACAGAGACACAGAGACACAGAGACACTGGGACACTGAGACACAGAGACACTGAGACACAGAGACACTGGGACACTGAGACACTGAGACACAGAGACACAGAGACACAGAGACACTGGGACACTGAGACACTGGGACACTGAGACACTGAGACACAGAGACACTGGGACACTGAGACACAGAGACACTGAGGCACTGGGGCACTGGGACACTGAGACACTGAGACACTGAGACACAGAGACACAGAGACACTGAGACACTGAGACACTGAGACACAGAGACACTGAGGCACTGGGGCACTGGGACACTGAGACACTGAGACACTGAGACACTGAGACACTGAGACACAGAGACACTGGGACACTGAGACACTGAGACACAGAGACACAGAGACACAGAGACACAGAGACACTGGGACACTGAGACACAGAGACACTGAGACACTGAGACACAGAGACACTGGGACACTGGGACACTGGGACACAGAGACACTGGGACACTGAGACACTGAGACACTGAGACACTGGGACACTGGGACACTGAGACACTGAGACACAGTGACACAGAGACACAGAGACACTGGGGCACTGGGACACTGAGACACTGAGACACAGAGACACTGAGACACTGGGACACTGAGACACTGGGGCACTGCGACACTGAGACACTGAGACACTGAGATACTGAGACACAGTGACACAGAGACACAGAGACACTGAGACACTGAGACACAGGGACACTGGGGCACTGGGACACTGAGACACTGGGGCACTGGGACACTGAGACACTGAGACACTGAGACACTGAGACACTGGGACACTGAGACACTGAGACACAGAGACACAGAGACACAGAGACACAGAGACACTGGGACACTGAGACACAGAGACACTGAGACACTGAGACACAGAGACACTGGGACACTGGGACACTGGGACACAGAGACACTGGGACACTGAGACACTGAGACACTGAGACACTGGGACACTGAGACACTGAGGCACTGGGGCACTGGGACACTGAGACACTGAGACACTGAGACACAGAGACACTGGGACACTGAGACACTGAGACACTGAGACACAGAGACACTGAGGCACTGGGGCACTGGGACACTGAGACACTGAGACACTGAGACACTGAGACACTGAGACACTGAGACACTGAGACACAGGGACACTGGGGCACTGGGACACTGAGACACTGGGGCACTGGGACACTGAGACACTGAGACACTGAGACACTGAGACACTGGGACACTGAGACACTGAGACACAGAGACACAGAGACACAGAGACACAGAGACACTGGGACACTGAGACACAGAGACACTGAGACACTGAGACACAGAGACACTGGGACACTGGGACACTGGGACACAGAGACACTGGGACACTGAGACACTGAGACACTGAGACACTGGGACACTGAGACACTGAGGCACTGGGGCACTGGGACACTGAGACACTGAGACACTGAGACACAGAGACACTGGGGCACTGAGACACTGAGACACTGAGACACAGAGACACTGAGGCACTGGGGCACTGGGACACTGAGACACTGAGACACTGAGACACTGAGACACTGAGACA
This sequence comes from Pristiophorus japonicus, assembly GCF_044704955.1. Classification (NCBI taxonomy): domain Eukaryota; kingdom Metazoa; phylum Chordata; class Chondrichthyes; family Pristiophoridae; genus Pristiophorus; species Pristiophorus japonicus. Next base: position 10,320 of record NW_027250977.1, read on the forward strand.
CTGAGGCACTGAGACACTGAGACACTGAGATACAGAGACACTGGGACACTGAGACACTGAGACACTGAGACACTGAGACACAGAGACACTGGGACACTGAGACACAGAGACACTGGGACACTGAGACACTGAGGCACTGAGACACAGAGACACTGAGGCACTGGGGCACTGGGACACTGAGACGCTGAGACACTGAGACACTGAGACACAGAGACACTGAGGCACTGGGGCACTGGGACACTGAGACACTGAGACACTGAGACACAGAGACACTGGGACACTGAGACACTGAGACACTGAGACACAGAGACACTGAGGCACTGGGGCACTGGGACACTGAGACACTGAGACACTGAGACACTGAGACACTGAGACACTGAGGCACTGGGGCACTGGGACACTGAGACACTGAGACACTGAGACACTGAGACACTGAGATACAGAGACACAGAGACACTGAAACACTGAGACACAGAGACACTGGGGCACTGGGGCACTGGGACACTGAGACACTGAGACACTGAGACACAGAGACACTGGGACACTGAGACACTGAGACACTGAGACACAGAGACACTGAGGCACTGAGACACAGAGACATTGAGACACAGAGACACTGAAGCACTGGGGCACTGGGACACTGAGACACTGAGACACTGAGACACTGAGACACTGAGACACAGAGACACTGAGGCACTGAGGCACTGGGACACTGAGACACTGAGACACTGAGACACTGAGACACAGAGACACTGGGACACTGAGACACTGAGACACAGAGACACTGAGGCACTGGGGCACTGGGACACTGAGACACTGAGACACTGAGACACAGAGACACTGGGACACTGATACACTGAGACACTGAGACACAGAGACACTGAGGCACTGGGGCACTGGGACACTGAGACACTGAGACACTGAGACACAGAGCCACAGAGACACTGAAACACTGAGACACTGAGACACTGAGACACAGAGACACTGGGACACTGAGACACTGAGACACAGAGACACAGAGACACTGAGACACTGAGACACAGAGACACTGAGACACTGAGACACTGAGACACAGAGACACTGAGGCACTGTGGCACTGGGACACTGAGACACTGAGACACTGAGACACTGAGACACTGAGACACAGAGACACAGAGACACTGAGACACTGAGGCACTGGGCCACTGGGACACTGAGACACTGAGACACTGAGACACAGAGACACTGGGACACTGAGACACTGAGACACTGAGACACAGAGACACTGAGGCACTGAGACACAGAGACACTGAGGCACTGAGACACAGAGACACTGAGTCACTGGGGCACTGGGACACTGAGACACTGAGACACTGAGACACTGAGACACAGAGACACTGAGGCACTGGGGCACTGGGACACTGAGACACTGAGACACTGAGACACAGAGACACTGGGACACTGAGACACTGAGACACTGAGACACAGAGACACTGAGGCACTGGGGCACTGGGACACTGAGACACTGAGACACAGAGACACAGAGACACTGAGACACTGAGACACTGAGACACTGAGACACAGAGACACTGGGACACTGAGACACTGAGACACTGAGACACTGAGACACAGAGACACAGAGACACTGAGGCACTGAGGCACTGGGGCACTGGGACACTGAGACACTGAGACACTGAGACACAGAGACACTGGGACACTGAGACACTGAGACACTGAGACACAGAGACACTGAGGCACTGAGACACAGAGACACTGAGGCACTGAGACACAGAGACACTGAGGCACTGGGGCACTGGGACACTGAGACACTGAGACACTGAGACACTGAGACACTGAGACACAGAGACACTGAGGCACTGGGGCACTGGGACACTGAGACACTGAGACACTGAGACACTGAGACACAGAGACACTGGGACACTGAGACACTGAGACACTGAGACACAGAGACACTGAGGCACTGGGGCACTGGGACACTGAGACACTGCGACACAGAGCCACAGAGACACAGAGACACTGAGACACTGAGGCACTGGGCCACTGGGACACTGAGACACTGAGACACTGAGACACAGAGACACTGGGACACTGAGACACTGAGACACTGAGACACAGAGACACTGAGGCACTGAGACACAGAGACACTGAGGCACTGAGACACAGAGACACTGAGTCACTGGGGCACTGGGACACTGAGACACTGAGACACTGAGACACTGAGACACAGAGACACTGAGGCACTGGGGCACTGGGACACTGAGACACTGAGACACTGAGACACAGAGACACTGGGACACTGAGACACTGAGACACTGAGACACAGAGACACTGAGGCACTGGGGCACTGGGACACTGAGACACTGAGACACAGAGACACAGAGACACTGAGACACTGAGACACTGAGACACTGAGACACAGAGACACTGGGACACTGAGACACTGAGACACTGAGACACTGAGACACAGAGACACAGAGACACTGAGGCACTGAGGCACTGGGGCACTGGGACACTGAGACACTGAGACACTGAGACACAGAGACACTGGGACACTGAGACACTGAGACACTGAGACACAGAGACACTGAGGCACTGAGACACAGAGACACTGAGGCACTGAGACACAGAGACACTGAGGCACTGGGGCACTGGGACACTGAGACACTGAGACACTGAGACACTGAGACACTGAGACACAGAGACACTGAGGCACTGGGGCACTGGGACACTGAGACACTGAGACACTGAGACACTGAGACACAGAGACACTGGGACACTGAGACACTGAGACACTGAGACACAGAGACACTGAGGCACTGGGGCACTGGGACACTGAGACACTGCGACACAGAGCCACAGAGACACTGAGACACTGAGACACTGAGACACAGAGACACTGGGACACTGAGACACTGAGACACAGAGACACAGAGACACTGAGACACTGAGACACTGAGACACAGAGACACTGAGGCACTGAGACACAGAGATACTGAAGCACTGAGACACAGAGACACTGAGGCACTGGGGCACTGGGACACTGAGACACTGAGACACTGAGACACTGAGACACTGAGACACTGAGGCACTGGGGCACTGAGACACTGAGACACTGAGACACAGAGACACTGAGACACAGAGACACTGGGACACTGAGACACTGAGACACTGAGACACAGAGACACTGAGGCACTGGGGCACTGGGACACTGAGACACTGAGACACTGAGACACAGAGCCACAGAGACACTGAGACACTGAGACACAGAGACACTGAGGCACTGGGGCACTGGGACACTGAGACACTGAGACACAGAGACACTGGGACACTGAGACACTGAGGCACTGAGACACAGAGACACTGAGGCACTGGGGCACTGGGACACTGAGACGCTGAGACACTGAGACACTGAGACACTGAGACACAGAGACACTGAGGCACTGGGGCACTGGGACACTGAGACACTGAGACACTGAGACACAGAGACACAGAGACACTGAAGCACTGGGGCACTGGGACACTGAGACACTGAGACACTGAGACACTGAGACACTGAGACACTGAGACACTGAGGCACTGGGGCACTGGGACACTGAGACACTGAGACACTGAGACACTGAGACACTGAGATGCAGAGACACAGAGACACTGAAACACTGAGACACTGAGACACTGAGACACAGAGACACTGAGGCACTGAGACACAGAGACACTGAGGCACTGAGACACAGAGACACTGAGGCACTGGGGCACTGGGACACTGAGACACTGAGACACTGAGACACAGAGACACTGAGGCACTGGGGCACTGGGACACTGAGACACTGAGACACTGAGACACAGAGACACTGGGACACTGATACACTGAGACACAGAGACACTGAGGCACTGGGGCACTGGGACACTGGGACACTGAGACACTGAGACACAGAGCCACAGAGACACTGAGACACTGAGACACTGAGACACTGAGACACAGAGACACTGGGACACAGAGACACTGAGACACAGAGACACAGAGACACTGAGACACTGAGACACAGAGGCACTGGGACACTGAGACACTGAAACACTGAGACACAGAGACACTGAGGCACTGAGACACAGAGACACTGAGGCACTGAGACACAGAGACACTGAGGCACTGAGACACTGAGACACTGAGGCACTGGGACACTGGGACACTGAGACACTGAGGCACTGGGGCACTGGGACACTGAGACACTGAGACACTGAGACACTGAGACACTGAGACACAGAGACACTGAGGCACTGGGGCACTGGGACACTGAGACACTGAGACACTGAGACACTGAGACACAGAGACACTGGGACACTGAGACACTGAGACACTGAGACACAGAGACACTGAGGCACTGGGGCACTGGGACACTGAGACACTGCGACACAGAGCCACAGAGACACAGAGACACTGAGACACTGAGGCACTGGGCCACTGGGACACTGAGACACTGAGACACTGAGACACAGAGACACTGGGACACTGAGACACTGAGACACTGAGACACAGAGACACTGAGGCACTGAGACACAGAGACACTGAGGCACTGAGACACAGAGACACTGAGTCACTGGGGCACTGGGACACTGAGACACTGAGACACTGAGACACTGAGACACAGAGACACTGAGGCACTGGGGCACTGGGACACTGAGACACTGAGACACTGAGACACAGAGACACTGGGACACTGAGACACTGAGACACTGAGACACAGAGACACTGAGGCACTGGGGCACTGGGACACTGAGACACTGAGACACAGAGACACAGAGACACTGAGACACTGAGACACTGAGACACTGAGACACAGAGACACTGGGACACTGAGACACTGAGACACTGAGACACTGAGACACAGAGACACAGAGACACTGAGGCACTGAGGCACTGGGGCACTGGGACACTGAGACACTGAGACACTGAGACACAGAGACACTGGGACACTGAGACACTGAGACACTGAGACACAGAGACACTGAGGCACTGAGACACAGAGACACTGAGGCACTGAGACACAGAGACACTGAGGCACTGGGGCACTGGGACACTGAGACACTGAGACACTGAGACACTGAGACACTGAGACACAGAGACACTGAGGCACTGGGGCACTGGGACACTGAGACACTGAGACACTGAGACACTGAGACACAGAGACACTGGGACACTGAGACACTGAGACACTGAGACACAGAGACACTGAGGCACTGGGGCACTGGGACACTGAGACACTGCGACACAGAGCCACAGAGACACTGAGACACTGAGACACTGAGACACAGAGACACTGGGACACTGAGACACTGAGACACAGAGACACAGAGACACTGAGACACTGAGACACTGAGACACAGAGACACTGAGGCACTGAGACACAGAGATACTGAAGCACTGAGACACAGAGACACTGAGGCACTGGGGCACTGGGACACTGAGACACTGAGACACTGAGACACTGAGACACTGAGACACTGAGGCACTGGGGCACTGAGACACTGAGACACTGAGACACAGAGACACTGAGACACAGAGACACTGGGACACTGAGACACTGAGACACTGAGACACAGAGACACTGAGGCACTGGGGCACTGGGACACTGAGACACTGAGACACTGAGACACAGAGCCACAGAGACACTGAGACACTGAGACACAGAGACACTGAGGCACTGGGGCACTGGGACACTGAGACACTGAGACACAGAGACACTGGGACACTGAGACACTGAGGCACTGAGACACAGAGACACTGAGGCACTGGGGCACTGGGACACTGAGACGCTGAGACACTGAGACACTGAGACACTGAGACACAGAGACACTGAGGCACTGGGGCACTGGGACACTGAGACACTGAGACACTGAGACACAGAGACACAGAGACACTGAAGCACTGGGGCACTGGGACACTGAGACACTGAGACACTGAGACACTGAGACACTGAGACACTGAGACACTGAGGCACTGGGGCACTGGGACACTGAGACACTGAGACACTGAGACACTGAGACACTGAGATGCAGAGACACAGAGACACTGAAACACTGAGACACTGAGACACTGAGACACAGAGACACTGAGGCACTGAGACACAGAGACACTGAGGCACTGAGACACAGAGACACTGAGGCACTGGGGCACTGGGACACTGAGACACTGAGACACTGAGACACAGAGACACTGAGGCACTGGGGCACTGGGACACTGAGACACTGAGACACTGAGACACAGAGACACTGGGACACTGATACACTGAGACACAGAGACACTGAGGCACTGGGGCACTGGGACACTGGGACACTGAGACACTGAGACACAGAGCCACAGAGACACTGAGACACTGAGACACTGAGACACTGAGACACAGAGACACTGGGACACAGAGACACTGAGACACAGAGACACAGAGACACTGAGACACTGAGACACAGAGGCACTGGGACACTGAGACACTGAAACACTGAGACACAGAGACACTGAGGCACTGAGACACAGAGACACTGAGGCACTGAGACACAGAGACACTGAGGCACTGAGACACTGAGACACTGAGGCACTGGGACACTGGGACACTGAGACACTGAGACACTGAGACACAGAGCCACAGAGACACTGAGACACTGAGACACTGAGACACTGAGACACAGAGACACTGGGACACTGAGACACTGAGACACAGAGACACAGAGACACTGAGACACTGAGACACAGAGACACAGAGACACTGAGACACTGAGACACTGAGACACAGAGACACAGAGACACAGAGACACTGAGGCACTGGGGCACAGAGACACTGAGACACTGAGGCACTGGGGCACTGGGACACTGAGACACTGAGACACTGAGACACAGAGCCACAGAGACACTGAGACACTGAGACACTGAGACACTGAGACACAGAGACACTGGGACACTGAGACACTGAGACACAGAGACACAGAGACACTGAGACACTGAGACACAGAGACACAGAGACACTGAGACACTGAGACACTGAGACACAGAGACACAGAGACACAGAGACACTGAGGCACTGGGGCACAGAGACACTGGGACACTGGGACACTGAGACACTGAGACACAGAGACACAGAGACACTGAGACACTGAGACACAGAGACACAGAGACACTGAGACACTGAGACACTGAGACACAGAGACACAGAGACACTGAGACACTGAGACACTGGGACACTGAGACACTGAGACACTGAGACACAGAGACATGGGACACTGAGGCACTGAGACACAGAGACACTGAGGCACTGGGGCACTGGGACACTGAGACACTGAGACACAGAGACACAGAGACACTGAGACACTGTGACACTGAGACACTGAGACACTGAGACACTGAGACACAGAGACACTGGGACACTGAGACACTGAGACACAGAGACACTGAGACACTGAGACACTGAGACACTGAGACACAGAGACACAGAGACACTGAGACACTGAGACACTGAGACACAGAGACACTGAGACACTGGGACACTGAGACACAGAGACACTGGGACACTGAGACACTGAGACACAGAGACACTGAGGCACTGGAGCACTGGGGCACTGGGGCACTGGGACACTGAGACACTGAGACACAGAGACACTGAGACACTGAGACACTGAGACACTGAGACACAGAGACACAGAGACACTGGGACACTGAGACACTGAGACACTGAGACACAGAGACACAGAGACACAGAGACACTGAGGCACTGGGGCACTGGGACACTGAGACACAGAGACACAGAGACACAGAGACACTGAGACACTGAGACACAGAGACACTGAGACACTGAGACACTGAGACACTGAGACACTGAGACACTGAGACACAGAGACACAGAGACACAGAGACACTGAGACACTGTGACACTGAGACACTGAGACACTGAGACACAGAGACACTGGGACACTGAGACACTGAGACACAGAGACACAGAGACACTGAGACACTGAGACACTGAGACACAGAGACACTGAGGCACTGAGACACAGAGACACTGAGGCACTGAGACACAGAGACACTGAGTCACTGGGGCACTGGGACACTGAGACACTGAGACACTGAGACACTGAGACACTGAGACACAGAGACACTGAGGCACTGGGGCACTGGGACACTGAGACACTGAGACACTGAGACACAGAGACACTGGGACACAGAGACACTGAGGCACTGAGACACAGAGACACTGAGGCACTGAGACACAGAGACACTGAGTCACTGGGGCACTGGGACACTGAGACACTGAGACACTGAGACACTGAGACACAGAGACACTGAGGCACTGGGGCACTGGGACACTGAGACACTGAGACACTGAGACACAGAGACACTGGGACACTGAGACACTGAGACACTGAGACACAGAGACACTGAGACACTGAGACACTGAGACACTGAGACACAGAGACACTGGGACACTGAGACACTGAGACACTGAGACACAGAGACACAGAGACACTGAGACACTGAGGCACTGGGGCACTGGGACACTGAGACACTGAGACACAGAGACACTGAGGCACTGGGGCGCTGGGACACTGAGACACTGAGACACAGAGACACAGAGACACTGAGACACTGAGACACAGAGACACTGGGACACTGAGACACTGAGACACTGAGACACAGAGACACAGAGACACTGAGACACTGAGGCACTGGGGCACTGGGACACTGAGACACTGAGACACTGAGACACAGAGACACTGGGACACTGAGACACTGAGACACTGAGACACAGAGACACTGAGGCACTGAGACACTGAGGCACTGAGACACAGAGACACTGAGTCACTGGGGCACTGGGACACTGAGACACTGAGACACTGAGACACTGAGACACAGAGACACTGAGGCACTGGGGCACTGGGACACTGAGACACTGAGACACTGAGACACAGAGACACTGGGACACTGAGACACTGAGACACTGAGACACAGAGACACTGAGGCACTGAGACACTGAGACACTGAGACACTGAGACACAGAGACACAGAGACACTGAGGCACTGAGGCACTGGGGCACTGGGACACTGAGACACTGAGACACTGAGACACAGAGACACTGGGACACTGAGACACTGAGACACTGAGACACAGAGACACTGAGGCACTGAGACACAGAGACACTGAGGCACTGAGACACAGAGACACTGAGGCACTGGGGCACTGGGACACTGAGACACTGAGACACTGAGACACTGAGACACTGAGACACAGAGACACTGAGGCACTGGGGCACTGGGACACTGAGACACTGAGACACTGAGACACTGAGACACAGAGACACTGGGACACTGAGACACTGAGACACTGAGACACAGAGACACTGAGGCACTGGGGCACTGGGACACTGAGACACTGCGACACAGAGCCACAGAGACACTGAGACACTGAGACACTGAGACACAGAGACACTGGGACACTGAGACACTGAGACACAGAGACACAGAGACACTGAGACACTGAGACACTGAGACACAGAGACACTGAGGCACTGAGACACAGAGATACTGAAGCACTGAGACACAGAGACACTGAGGCACTGGGGCACTGGGACACTGAGACACTGAGACACTGAGACACTGAGACACTGAGACACTGAGGCACTGGGGCACTGAGACACTGAGACACTGAGACACAGAGACACTGAGACACAGAGACACTGGGACACTGAGACACTGAGACACTGAGACACAGAGACACTGAGGCACTGGGGCACTGGGACACTGAGACACTGAGACACTGAGACACAGAGCCACAGAGACACTGAGACACTGAGACACAGAGACACTGAGGCACTGGGGCACTGGGACACTGAGACACTGAGACACAGAGACACTGGGACACTGAGACACTGAGGCACTGAGACACAGAGACACTGAGGCACTGGGGCACTGGGACACTGAGACGCTGAGACACTGAGACACTGAGACACTGAGACACAGAGACACTGAGGCACTGGGGCACTGGGACACTGAGACACTGAGACACTGAGACACAGAGACACTGAAGCACTGGGGCACTGGGACACTGAGACACTGAGACACTGAGACACTGAGACACTGAGACACTGAGACACTGAGGCACTGGGGCACTGGGACACTGAGACACTGAGACACTGAGACACTGAGACACTGAGATGCAGAGACACAGAGACACTGAAACACTGAGACACTGAGACACTGAGACACAGAGACACTGAGGCACTGAGACACAGAGACACTGAGGCACTGAGACACAGAGACACTGAGGCACTGGGGCACTGGGACACTGAGACACTGAGACACTGAGACACAGAGACACTGAGGCACTGGGGCACTGGGACACTGAGACACTGAGACACTGAGACACAGAGACACTGGGACACTGATACACTGAGACACAGAGACACTGAGGCACTGGGGCACTGGGACACTGGGACACTGAGACACTGAGACACAGAGCCACAGAGACACTGAGACACTGAGACACTGAGACACTGAGACACAGAGACACTGGGACACAGAGACACTGAGACACAGAGACACAGAGACACTGAGACACTGAGACACAGAGGCACTGGGACACTGAGACACTGAGACACTGAGACACAGAGACACTGAGGCACTGAGACACAGAGACACTGAGGCACTGAGACACAGAGACACTGAGGCACTGAGACACTGAGACACAGAGACACTGAGGCACTGGGGCACTGGGACACTGAGACACTGAGACACTGAGACACAGGGACACTGATACACTGAGACACTGAGACACAGAGACACTGAGGCACTGGGGCACTGGGACACTGAGACACTGAGACACTGAGACACAGAGCCACAGAGACACTGAGACACTGAGACACTGAGACACTGAGACACAGAGACACTGGGACACTGAGACACTGAGACACAGAGACACAGAGACACTGAGACACTGAGACACAGAGACACTGAGACACTGAGACACTGAGACACAGAGACACAGAGACACAGAGACACTGAGGCACTGGGGCACAGAGACACTGGGACACTGGGACACTGAGACACTGAGACACAGAGACACAGAGACACTGAGACACTGAGACACAGAGACACAGAGACACTGAGACACAGAGACACTGAGACACTGAGACACTGGGACACTGAGACACTGAGACACTGAGACACAGAGACATGGGACACTGAGGCACTGAGACACAGAGACACTGAGGCACTGGGGCACTGGGACACTGAGACACTGAGACACAGAGACACAGAGACACTGAGACACTGTGACACTGAGACACTGAGACACTGAGACACTGAGACACAGAGACACTGGGACACTGAGACACTGAGACACAGAGACACTGAGACACAGAGACACTGAGACACTGAGACACAGAGACACAGAGACACTGAGACACTGAGACACTGAGACACAGAGACACTGAGACACTGGGACACTGAGACACAGAGACACTGGGACACTGAGACACTGAGACACAGAGACACTGAGGCACTGGAGCACTGGGGCACTGGGGCACTGGGACACTGAGACACTGAGACACAGAGACACTGAGACACTGAGACACTGAGACACTGAGACACAGAGACACAGAGACACTGGGACACTGAGACACTGAGACACTGAGACACAGAGACACAGAGACACAGAGACACTGAGGCACTGGGGCACTGGGACACTGAGACACTGAGACACAGAGACACAGAGACAATGAGACACTGAGACACTGAGACACAGAGACACTGAGACACTGAGACACTGAGACACTGAGACACTGAGACACTGAGACACAGAGACACAGAGACACAGAGACACTGAGACACTGTGACACTGAGACACTGAGACACTGAGACACAGAGACACTGGGACACTGAGACACTGAGACACAGAGACACAGAGACACTGAGACACTGAGACACTGAGACACAGAGACACTGAGGCACTGAGACACAGAGACACTGAGGCACTGAGACACAGAGACACTGAGTCACTGGGGCACTGGGACACTGAGACACTGAGACACTGAGACACTGAGACACTGAGACACTGAGGCACTGGGGCACTGGGACACTGAGACACTGAGACACTGAGACACAGAGACACTGGGACACAGAGACACTGAGGCACTGAGACACAGAGACACTGAGGCACTGAGACACAGAGACACTGAGTCACTGGGGCACTGGGACACTGAGACACTGAGACACTGAGACACTGAGACACAGAGACACTGAGGCACTGGGGCACTGGGACACTGAGACACTGAGACACTGAGACACAGAGACACTGGGACACTGAGACACTGAGACACTGAGACACAGAGACACTGAGACACTGAGACACTGAGACACAGAGACACTGGGACACTGAGACACTGAGACACTGAGACACAGAGACACAGAGACACTGAGACACTGAGGCACTGGGGCACTGGGACACTGAGACACTGAGACACAGAGACACTGAGGCACTGGGGCGCTGGGACACTGAGACACTGAGACACAGAGACACAGAGACACTGAGACACTGAGACACAGAGACACTGGGACACTGAGACACTGAGACACTGAGACACAGAGACACAGAGACACTGAGACACTGAGGCACTGGGGCACTGGGACACTGAGACACTGAGACACTGAGACACTGAGACACAGAGACACTGAGGCACTGGGGCACTGGGACACTGAGACACTGAGACACTGAGACACAGAGACACTGGGACACTGAGACACTGAGACACTGAGACACAGAGACACTGAGGCACTGGGGCACTGGGACACTGAGACACTGGGACACTGAGACACTGAGACACTGAGACACAGAGACACAGAGACACTGAGACACTGAGGCACTGGGGCACTGGGACACTGAGACACTGAGACACTGAGACACTGAGACACAGAGACACTGAGGCACTGGGGCACTGGGACACTGAGACACTGAGACACTGAGACACAGAGACACTGGGACACTGAGACACTGAGACACTGAGACACAGAGACACTGAGGCACTGGGGCACTGGGACACTGAGACACTGAGACACAGAGACACAGAGACACTGAGACACTGAGACACTGAGACACTGAGACACAGAGACACTGGGACACTGAGACACTGAGACACTGATACACTGAGACACTGGGACACTGGGACACTGAGACACTGAGACACTTAGACACTGGGACACTGGGACACAGAGACACAGGGACACTGAGACACTGAGACACAGTGACACAGAGACACAGAGACACTGAGACACTGAGACACTGATACACTGAGACACTGGGACACTGGGACACTGAGACACTGAGACACAGTGACACAGAGACACAGAGACACTGGGACACTGGGACACTGAGACACTGAGACACTGAGACACTGGGACACAGAGACACTGGGACACTGAGACACTGACACACTGAGACACTGGGACATTGAGACACAGAGACACTGGGACACTGGGACACAGAGACACTGGGACACTGGGACACTGAGACACTGGGACACTGGGACACTGAGACACTGAGACACTGAGACACTGGGACACTGAGACACTGAGACACAGAGACACAGAGACACTGAGACACTGAGACACTGAGACACTGAGACACAGAGACACTGGGACACTGAGACACTGAGACACTGATACACTGAGACACTGGGACACTGGGACACTGAGACACTGAGACACTTAGACACTGGGACACTGGGACACAGAGACACAGGGACACTGAGACACTGAGACACAGTGACACAGAGACACAGAGACACTGAGACACTGAGACACTGATACACTGAGACACTGGGACACTGGGACACTGAGACACTGAGACACAGTGACACAGAGACACAGAGACACTGGGACACTGGGACACTGAGACACTGAGACACTGAGACACTGGGACACAGAGACACTGGGACACTGAGACACTGACACACTGAGACACTGGGACATTGAGACACAGAGACACTGGGACACTGGGACACAGAGACACTGGGACACTGGGACACTGAGACACTGGGACACTGGGACACTGAGACACTGAGACACTGAGACACTGGGACACTGAGACACAGTGACACTGAGACACTGGGACACAGAGACACAGGGACACTGAGACACTGGGACACAGAAACACTGAGACACTGAGACACTGAGACACAGTGACACTTAGACACTGGGACACAGAGACACAGGGACACTGAGACACTGGGACACTGAGACACTGAGACACTGAGACACTGAGACACTGAGACACTGAGACACTGAGACACAGTGACACTTAGACACTGGGACACAGACACACAGAGACACAGAGACACTGAGACACAGTGACACTGAGACACTGGGACACAGAGACACAGGGACACTGAGACACTGAGACACTGAGACACAGAGACACTGAGACACTGAGACACTGAGACACAGAGACACTGAGACACAGAGACACTGAGACACTGGTACACTGAGACACTGAGACACAGAGACACTGAGACACTGGGACACTGGGACACTGAGACACTGAGACACTGAGACACTGAGACACAGAGACACTGGGACACTGAGACACTGAGACACAGAGGCACAGAGACACTGAGACACTGAGACACTGTGACACTGAGACACAGAGACACTGGGACACTGAGACACTGAGACACAGAGACACAGAGACACTGAGACACTGAGACACTGAGACACAGAGACACAGAGACACTGGGACACTGAGACACTGAGACACAGAGACACTGAGGCACTGGGGCACTGGGGCACTGGGACACTGAGACACTGGGACACAGAGACACTGAGACACTGAGACACTGAGACACAGAGACACTGAGGCACTGGGGCACTGGGACACTGAGACACTGAGACACAGAGACACAGAGACACTGAGACACTGAGACACAGGGACACTGAGACACTGAGACACTGAGACACAGAGACACAGAGACACTGAGACACTGAGACACAGAGACACAGAGACACTGAGACACTGAGACACTGAGACACTGAGACACTGAGACACTGAGGCACTGGGACACTGAGACACTGAGACACAGAGACACAGAGACACTGGGACACTGAGACACTGAGACACAGAGACACTGGGACACTGAGACACTGAGACACTGAGACACTGGGACACTGAGACACTGAGACACTGAGACACAGAGACACTGAGGCACTGGGACACTGAGACACTGAGACACAGAGACACAGAGACACTGAGACACTGAGACACAGAGACACTGGGACACTGAGACACTGAGACACTGAGACACAGAGACACAGAGACACTGAGACAGTGAGACACAGAGACACAGAGACACAGAGACACTGGGACACTGAGACACTGAGACACTGAGACACTGGGACACTGAGACACTGAGACACAGAGACACTGAGGCACTGGGGCACTGGGACACTGAGACACTGAGACACAGAGACACAGAGACACTTTGGCACTGAGACACAGAGACACTGGGACACTGAGACACTGAGACACTGAGACACAGAGACACAGAGACACTGAGACACTGAGACACAGAGACACAGAGACACTGAGACACTGAGACACTGAGACACTGAGACACAGAGACACAGAGACACAGAGACACTGGGACACTGAGACACTGAGACACTGAGACACTGGGACACTGAGACACTGAGACACAGATACACTGAGGCACTGGGGCACTGGGACACTGAGACACTGAGACACAGAGACACAGAGACACTGAGGCACTGAGACACAGAGACACTGGGACACTGAGACACTGAGACACTGAGACACAGAGACACAGAGACACTGAGACACTGAGACACAGAGACACAGAGACACTGAGACACTGAGACACTGAGACACAGAGACACTGGGACACTGAGACACTGAGACACAGAGACACTGGGACACTGAGACACTGAGACACAGAGGCACAGAGACACTGGGACACTGAGACACTGAGACACTGTGACACTGAGACACAGAGACACTGGGACACTGAGACACTGAGACACTGAGACACAGAGACACTGAGACACTGAGACACTGAGACACTGAGACACTGAGACACAGAGACACTGAGGCACTGGGGCACTGGGGCACTGGGACACTGAGACACTGAGACACAGAGACACTGAGACACTGAGACACAGAGACACTGAGGCACTGGGGCACTGGGACACTGAGACACTGAGACACAGAGACACAGAGACACTGAGACACTGAGACACTGAGACACAGAGACACTGGGACACTGAGACACTGAGACACAGAGACACAGAGACACTGAGACACTGAGACACTGAGACACTGAGACACAGAGACACTGAGGCACTGAGACACTGAGACACAGAGACACTGAGGCACTGGGGCACTGGGACACTGAGACACTGAGACACAGAGACACAGAGACACTGGGACACTGAGACACTGAGACACAGAGACACTGGGACACTGAGACACTGAGACACAGAGACACTGGGACACTGAGACACTGAGACACTGAGACACAGAGACACTGAGGCACTGAGACAGTGAGACACAGAGACACAGAGACACAGAGACACTGGGACACTGAGACACTGAGACACTGAGACACTGGGACACTGAGACACTGAGACACAGAGACACTGAGGCACTGGGGCACTGGGACACTGAGACACTGAGACACAGAGACACAGAGACACTGAGGCACTGAGACACAGAGACACTGGGACACTGAGACACTGAGACACTGAGACACAGAGACACAGAGACACTGAGACACTGAGACACAGAGACACAGAGACACTGAGACACTGAGACACTGAGACACTGAGACACTGAGACACAGAGACACTGAGACAGTGAGACACAGAGACACAGAGACACAGAGACACTGGGACACTGAGACACTGAGACACTGAGACACTGGGACACTGAGACACTGAGACACAGAGACACTGAGGCACTGGGGCACTGGGACACTGAGACACAGAGACACAGAGACACTGAGGCACTGAGACACAGAGACACTGGGACACTGAGACACTGAGACACTGAGACACAGAGACACAGAGACACTGAGACACAGAGACACAGAGACACAGAGACACAGAGACACTGAGACACTGAGACACTGAGACACTGAGACACTGAGACACAGAGACACTGAGGCACTGGGGCACTGGGGCACTGTGACACTGAGACACTGAGACACTGAGACACTGAGACACTGAGACACAGAGACACTGAGGCACTGGGGCACTGGGACACTGAGACACTGAGACACAGAGACACAGAGACACAGAGACACTGAGACACTGAGACACAGAGACACTGGGACACTGAGACACAGAGACACTGAGACACTGAGACACTGAGACACTGAGACACAGAGACACTGAGGCACTGAGACACTGAGACACAGAGACACTGAGGCACTGGGGCACTGGGACACTGAGACACTGAGACACAGAGACACAGAGACACTGGGACACTGAGACACTGAGACACAGAGACACTGGGACACTGAGACACTGAGACACTGAGACACTGGGACACTGAGACACTGAGACACTGAGACACAGAGACACTGAGGCACTGGGACACTGAGACACTGAGACACAGAGACACAGAGACACTGAGACACTGAGACACAGAGACACTGGGACACTGAGACACTGAGACACTGAGACACAGAGACACATAGACACTGAGACACTGAGACACAGAGACACAGAGACACTAAGACACTGAGACACTTAGACACTGAGACACAGAGACACTGATACAGTGAGACACAGAGACACAGAGACACTGGGACACTGAGACACTGAGACACTGAGACACTGGCACACTGAGACACTTAGACACAGAGACACTGAGGCACTGGGGCACTGGGGCACTGAGACACAGAGACACAGAGACACTGAGGCACTGAGACACAGAGACACTGGGACACTGAGACACTGAGACACTGAGACACAGAGACACAGAGACACTGAGACACAGAGACACAGAGACACTGAGACACTGAGACACTGAGACACTGAGACACTGAGACACTGAGGCACTGAGACACTGAGACACTGAGACACTGAGACACTGAGACACTGAGACACTGAGACACTGAGACACAGAGACACTGAGACACTGAGACACAGAGACACTGGGACACTGAGACACTGAGACACAGAGACACTGAGGCACTGGGGCACTGGGACACTGAGACACTGAGACACTGAGACATAGAGACACTGGGACACTGATACACTGAGACACTGAGACACAGAGACACTGAGGCACTGGGGCACTGGGACACTGAGACACTGAGACACTGAGACACAGAGCCACAGAGACACAGAGACACAGAGACACAGAGACACAGAGACACTGAGACACAGAGACACTGAGACACTGAGACACTGGGACACTGAGACACTGAGACACAGAGACACTGAGACACTGAGACACTGGGACACTGAGACACTGAGACACTGAGACACAGAGACACTGGGACACTGAGACACAGAGACACTGAGACACAGAGACACTGAGACACTGAGACACTGAGACACTGAGACACTGAGACACAGAGACACTGGGACACTGAGACACAGAGACACTGAGGCACTGGGGCACTGGGACACTGAGACACTGAGACACTGAGACACAGAGACACAGAGACACTGGGACACTGAGACACTGAGACACTGAGACACAGAGACACAGAGACACAGAGACACTGAGACACTGAGACACAGAGACACTGAGACACAGAGACACAGAGACACAGAGACACTGAGACACTGAGACACAGAGACACAGAGACACAGAGACACAGAGACACTGAGACACAGAGACACTGAGACACTGAGACACTGAGACACAGAGACACAGAGACACAGAGACACAGAGACACTGAGACACTGAGACACAGAGACACTGAGACACTGAGACACTGGGACACTGAGACACTGAGACACAGAGACACAGAGACACTGGGACACTGAGACACTGGGACACTGAGACACTGAGACATTGAGACACAGAGACACTGGGACACTGAGACACAGAGACACTGAGACACAGAGACACAGAGACACTGAGGCACTGAGACACAGAGACACAGAGACACTGAGACACTGAGACAATGAGACACAGAGACACTGAGGCACTGGGGCACTGGGACACTGAGACACTGAGACACAGAGACACAGAGACACAGAGACACTGGGACACTGAGACACAGAGACACTGAGACACAGACACAGAGACACTGAGACACTGAGACACTGAGACACTGAGACACAGAGACACTGGGACACTGAGACACTGAGACACTGAGACACAGAGACACAGAGACACTGAGACACAGAGACACTGAGACACTGAGACACAGAGACACTGAGACACAGAGACACAGAGACACAGAGGCACTGGGGCACTGGGACACTGAGACACTGAGACACAGAGACACAGAGACACAGAGACACTGAGACACTGAGACACAGAGACACTGAGACACTGAGACACAGAGACACAGAGACACAGGGACACTGAGACACTGAGACACAGAGACACAGAGACACTGAGGCACTGAGACACAGAGACACAGAGACACTGAGACACAGAGACACTGAGACACTGAGACACAGAGACACTGAGACACAGAGACACAGAGGCACTGGGGCACTGGGACACTGAGACACTGAGACACTGAGACACAGAGACACTGAGACACTGAGACACAGAGACACAGAGACACAGGGACACTGAGACACAGAGACACAGAGACACAGAGACACAGAGACACTGAGACACTGGGACACTGAGACACTGAGACACAGAGACACAGAGACACAGGGACACTGAGACACTGAGACACAGAGACACAGAGACACTGAGGCACTGGGGCACTGGGACACTGAGACACTGAGACACAGAGACACAGAGACACTGGGACACTGAGACACTGAGACACTGAGACACTGAGACACAGAGACACTGGGACACTGAGACACTGAGACACAGAGACACTGAGACACAGAGACACAGAGACACTGGGACACTGAGACACTGAGACACAGAGACACAGAGACACTGAGACACTGAGACACTGAGACACAGAGACACTGAGGCACTGGGACACAGAGACACAGAGACACTGAGACACTGAGACACTGGGACACTGGGACACTGAGACACTGAGACACAGAGACACTGAGACACTGAGACACTGAGACACTGAGACACAGAGACACAGAGACACAGGGACACAGAGACACAGAGACACTGAGACACTGAGACACTGAGACACTGAGACACAGAGACACTGAGGCACTGAGACACAGAGACACAGAGACACTGAGACACAGAGACACTGAGACACTGATACACAGAGACACTGAGACACAGAGACACAGAGACACAGATGCACTGGGGCACTGGGACACTGAGACACTGAGACACAGAGACACAGAGACACAGAGACACTGAGACACTGAGACACAGAGACACTGAGACACTGAGACACAGAGACACAGAGACACTGAGACACAGAGACACTGAGACACAGAGACACTGAGACACTGAGACACAGAGACACTGAGACACTGAGACACTGAGACACAGAGACACAGAGACACAGAGACACTGAGACACAGAGACACTGAGACACTGAGACACTGGGACACTGAGACACTGAGACACAGAGACACTGGGACACTGAGACACTGGGACACTGAGACACTGAGACACTGAGACACAGAGACACTGGGACACTGAGACACTGAGACACAGAGACACTGAGACACAGAGACACAGAGACACTGAGACACTGAGACACTGGGACACTGAGACACTGAGACACAGAGACACTGGGACACTGAGACACAGAGACACTGAGGCACTGGGGCACTGGGACACTGAGACACTGAGACACTGAGACACAGAGACACAGAGACACTGGGACACTGAGACACTGAGACACTGAGACACAGAGACACTGGGACACTGAGACACTGAGACACAGAGACACAGAGACACAGAGACACAGAGACACTGGGACACTGAGACACAGAGACACTGAGACACTGAGACACAGAGACACTGGGACACTGGGACACTGGGACACAGAGACACTGGGACACTGAGACACTGAGACACTGAGACACTGGGACACTGGGACACTGAGACACTGAGACACTGAGACACAGAGACACAGAGACACTGGCACACTGAGACACTGAGACACTGAGACACTGAGACACAGAGACACTGGGACACTGAGACACTGAGACACAGAGACACAGAGACACAGAGACACAGAGACACTGGGACACTGAGACACAGAGACACTGAGACACAGAGACACTGGGACACTGAGACACTGAGACACAGAGACACAGAGACACAGAGACACTGGGACACTGAGACACTGGGACACTGAGACACTGAGACACAGAGACACTGGGACACTGAGACACAGAGACACTGAGGCACTGGGGCACTGGGACACTGAGACACTGAGACACTGAGACACAGAGACACAGAGACACTGAGACACTGAGACACTGAGACACAGAGACACTGAGGCACTGGGGCACTGGGACACTGAGACACTGAGACACTGAGACACTGAGACACTGAGACACAGAGACACTGGGACACTGAGACACTGAGACACAGAGACACAGAGACACAGAGACACAGAGACACTGGGACACTGAGACACAGAGACACTGAGACACTGAGACACAGAGACACTGGGACACTGGGACACTGGGACACAGAGACACAGAGACACAGAGACACTGAGACACTGAGACACTGGGACACTGAGACACTGAGACACAGAGACACTGGGACACTGAGACACAGAGACACTGAGGCACTGGGGCACTGGGACACTGAGACACTGAGACACTGAGACACAGAGACACAGAGACACTGGGACACTGAGACACTGAGACACTGAGACACTGAGACACAGAGACACTGGGACACTGAGACACTGAGACACAGAGACACAGAGACACAGAGACACAGAGACACTGGGACACTGAGACACAGAGACACTGAGACACTGAGACACAGAGACACTGGGACACTGGGACACTGGGACACAGAGACACTGGGACACTGAGACACTGAGACACTGAGACACTGGGACACTGGGACACTGAGACACTGAGACACTGAGACACAGAGACACAGAGACACTGGCACACTGAGACACTGAGACACTGAGACACTGAGACACAGAGACACTGGGACACTGAGACACTGAGACACAGAGACACAGAGACACAGAGACACAGAGACACTGGGACACTGAGACACTGAGACACAGAGACACTGGGACACTGAGACACTGAGACACAGAGACACAGAGACACAGAGACACTGGGACACTGAGACACTGGGACACTGAGACACTGAGACACAGAGACACTGGGACACTGAGACACAGAGACACTGAGGCACTGGGGCACTGGGACACTGAGACACTGAGACACTGAGACACTGAGACACAGAGGCACTGAGGCACTGAGACACAGAGACACTGAGGCACTGGGGCACTGGGGCACTGGGACACCGAGACACCGAGACACAGAGACACTGAGCCACTGAGACACAGAGACACTGAGACACTGAGACACTGAGACACAGAGACACTAGGGCACTGGGGCACTGGGACACTGAGACACAGAGACACAGAGACACAGAGACACTGATACACTGAGACACTGAGACACTGAGACACTGAGACACAGAGACACTGAGACACTGAGACACAGAGACACTGAGACACAGAGACACTGAGGCACTGGGGCACTGAGACACTGAGACACAGAGACACTGAGACACTGAGACACTGAGGCACTGAGACACAGAGACACTGAGACAATGAGACACTGAGACACAGAGACACTGAGGCACTGGGGCACTGGGACACTGGGACACTGAGACACTGAGACACAGAGACACTGAGACACTGAGACACTGAGACACAGAGGCACTGAGGCACTGAGGCACTGAGGCACTGAGACACAGAGACACTGAGACACTGAGACACTGAGACACAGAGACACTGAGGCACTGGGGCACTGGGGCACTGGGACACCGAGACACCGAGACACAGAGACACAGAGACACTGAGGCACTGAGACACAGAGACACTGAGACACTGAGACACTGAGACACAGAGACACTGAGGCACTGGGGCACTGGGACACTGGGACACTGAGACACAGAGACACTGAGACACTGAGGCACTGAGACACAGAGACACTGAGACACAGAGACACAGAGACACTGAGGCACTGGGGCACTGGGACACTGGGACACTGAGACACAGAGACACTGAGACACTGAGGCACTGAGACACAGAGACACTGAGACACAGAGACACAGAGACACTGAGGCACTGGGGCACTGAGACACTGAGGCACTGAGACACAGAGACACTGAGACACAGAGACACTGAGACACTGAGGCACTGAGACACAGAGACACTGAGACACTGAGACACTGAGACACAGAGACACTGAGGCACTGGGGCACTGGGACACTGGGACACTGAGACACTGAGACACAGAGACACTGAGACACTGAGACACTGAGACACAGAGACACTGAGACACTGGGGCACTGGGACACTGAGACACTGAGACACAGAGACACTGAGACACTGAGACACTGAGACACAGAGACACTGAGACACTGAGACACAGAGACACTGAGGCACTGGGACACTGGGGCACTGGGACACTGAGACACTGAGACACTGAGACACTGAGACACAGAGACACTGAGACACTGAGACACTGAGACACTGGGACACTGAGACACTGGGGCACTGGGACACTGAGACACTGAGACACAGAGACACTGAGACACAGAGACACTGAGACACTGAGACACAGAGACACTGAGACACAGAGACACAGAGACACTGAGACACTGAGACACAGAGACACTGAGACACTGGGGCACTGGGACACTGAGACACTGAGACACAGAGACACTGAGACACTGAGACACTGAGACACAGAGACACTGAGACACAGAGACACTGAGGCACTGGGACACTGGGGCACTGGGACACTGAGACACTGAGACACTGAGACACTGAGACACAGAGACACAGAGACACTGAGACACTGAGACACTGAGACACTGAGACACTGAGACACAGAGACACTGAGACACTGAGACACAGAGACACTGAGACACAGAGACACTGAGGCACTGGGGCACTGAGACACTGAGACACAGAGACACTGAGACACTGAGACACTGAGGCACTGAGACACAGAGACACTGAGACAATGAGACACTGAGACACAGAGACACTGAGGCACTGGGGCACTGGGACACTGGGACACTGAGACACTGAGACACAGAGACACTGAGACACTGAGACACTGAGACACAGAGGCACTGAGGCACTGAGGCACTGAGACACAGAGACACTGAGACACTGAGACACAGAGACACTGAGGCACTGGGGCACTGAGACACTGGGACACCGAGACACTGAGACACTGAGACACAGAGACACTGAGACACAGAGACACTGAGGCACTGGGGCACTGAGACACTGAGACACAGAGACACTGAGACACTGAGACACTGAGGCACTGAGACACAGAGACACTGAGACAATGAGACACTGAGACACAGAGACACTGAGGCACTGGGGCACTGGGACACTGGGACACTGAGACACTGAGACACAGAGACACTGAGACACTGAGACACTGAGACACAGAGGCACTGAGGCACTGAGGCACTGAGACACAGAGACACTGAGACACTGAGACACAGAGACACTGAGGCACTGGGGCACTGGGGCACTGGGACACCGAGACACCGAGACACAGAGACACAGAGACACTGAGACACAGAGACACTGAGACACTGAGACACTGAGACACAGAGACACTGAGGCACTGGGGCACTGGGACACTGGGACACTGAGACACAGAGACACTGAGACACTGAGGCACTGAGACACAGAGACACTGAGACACAGAGACACAGAGACACTGAGGCACTGGGGCACTGAGACACTGAGGCACTGAGACACAGAGACACTGAGACACAGAGACACTGAGACACTGAGGCACTGAGACACAGAGACACTGAGACACTGAGACACTGAGACACAGAGACACTGAGGCACTGGGGCACTGGGACACTGGGACACTGAGACACTGAGACACAGAGACACTGAGACACTGAGACACTGAGACACAGAGACACTGAGACACTGGGGCACTGGGACACTGAGACACTGAGACACAGAGACACTGAGACACTGAGACACTGAGACACAGAGACACTGAGACACAGAGACACTGAGACACTGAGACACTGAGACACAGAGGCACTGAGGCACTGAGACACAGAGACACTGAGGCACTGGGGCACTGTGGCACTGGGACACCGAGACACCGAGACACAGAGACACTGAGCCACTGAGACACAGAGACACTGAGACACTGAGACACTGAGACACAGAAACACTGGGGCACTGGGGCACTGGGACACTGAGACACAGAGACACAGAGACACAGAGACACAGAGACACTGAGACACTGAGACACTGAGACACAGAGACACAGAGACACTGAGACACAGAGACACTGAGACACAGAGACACTGAGGCACTGGGGCACTGAGACACTGAGACACAGAGACACTGAGACACTGAGACACTGAGGCACTGAGACACAGAGACACTGAGACAATGAGACACTGAGACACAGAGACACTGAGACAATGAGACACTGAGACACAGAGACACTGAGGCACTGGGACACTGGGACACTGAGACACTGAGACACTGAGACACTGAGACACTGAGACACAGAGGCACTGAGGCACTGAGACACAGAGACACTGAGGCACTGGGGCACTGGGGCACTGGGACACCGAGACACCGAGACACAGAGACACTGAGCCACTGAGACACAGAGACACTGAGACACTGAGACACTGAGACACAGAGACACTAGGGCACTGGGGCACTGGGACACTGAGACACAGAGACACAGAGACACAGAGACACAGAGACACTGAGACACTGAGACACTGAGACACAGAGACACAGAGACACTGAGACACAGAGACACTGAGACACAGAGACACTGAGGCACTGGGGCACTGAGACACTGAGACACAGAGACACTGAGACACTGAGACACTGAGGCACTGAGACACAGAGACACTGAGACAATGAGACACTGAGACACAGAGACACTGAGACAATGAGACACTGAGACACAGAGACACTGAGGCACTGGGGCACTGGGACACTGGGACACTGAGACACTGAGACACTGAGACACTGAGACACTGAGACACAGAGGCACTGAGGCACTGAGACACAGAGACACTGAGGCACTGGGGCACTGGGGCACTGGGACACCGAGACACCGAGACACAGAGACACTGAGCCACTGAGACACAGAGACACTGAGACACTGAGACACTGAGACACAGAGACACTAGGGCACTGGGGCACTGGGACACTGAGACACAGAGACACAGAGACACAGAGACACTGATACACTGAGACACTGAGACACTGAGACACAGAGACACTGAGACACTGAGACACAGAGACACTGAGACACAGAGACACTGAGGCACTGGGGCACTGAGACACTGAGACACAGAGACACTGAGACACTGAGACACTGAGGCACTGAGACACAGAGACACTGAGACAATGAGACACTGAGACACAGAGACACTGAGGCACTGGGGCACTGGGACACTGGGACACTGAGACACTGAGACACAGAGACACTGAGACACTGAGACACTGAGACACAGAGGCACTGAGGCACTGAGGCACTGAGGCACTGAGACACAGAGACACTGAGACACTGAGACACAGAGACACTGAGGCACTGGGGCACTGGGGCACTGGGACACCGAGACACCGAGACACAGAGACACAGAGACACTGAGGCACTGAGACACAGAGACACTGAGACACTGAGACACTGAGACACAGAGACACTGAGGCACTGGGGCACTGGGACACTGGGACACTGAGACACAGAGACACTGAGACACTGAGGCACTGAGACACAGAGACACTGAGACACAGAGACACAGAGACACTGAGGCACTGGGGCACTGAGACACTGAGGCACTGAGACACAGAGACACTGAGACACAGAGACACTGAGACACTGAGGCACTGAGACACAGAGACACTGAGACACTGAGACACTGAGACACAGAGACACTGAGGCACTGGGGCACTGGGACACTGGGACACTGAGACACTGAGACACAGAGACACTGAGACACTGAGACACTGAGACACAGAGACACTGAGACACTGGGGCACTGGGACACTGAGACACTGAGACACAGAGACACTGAGACACTGAGACACTGAGACACAGAGACACTGAGACACTGAGACACAGAGACACTGAGGCACTGGGACACTGGGGCACTGGGACACTGAGACACTGAGACACTGAGACACTGAGACACAGAGACACTGAGACACTGAGACACTGAGACACTGGGACACTGAGACACTGGGGCACTGGGACACTGAGACACTGAGACACAGAGACACTGAGACACAGAGACACTGAGACACTGAGACACAGAGACACTGAGACACAGAGACACAGAGACACTGAGACACTGAGACACAGAGACACTGAGACACTGGGGCACTGGGACACTGAGACACTGAGACACAGAGACACTGAGACACTGAGACACTGAGACACAGAGACACTGAGACACAGAGACACTGAGGCACTGGGACACTGGGGCACTGGGACACTGAGACACTGAGACACTGAGACACTGAGACACAGAGACACAGAGACACTGAGACACTGAGACACTGGGACACTGAGACACTGAGACACTGGGGCACTGGGACACTGAGACACTGAGACACTGAGACACTGAGACACAGAGACACTGAGGCACTGAGACACAGAGACACTGAGACACTGAGACACTGAGACACTGAGACACAGAGACACTGAGGCACTGGGGCACTGGGGCACTGGGACACCGAGACACCGAGACACAGAGACACAGAGACACTGAGACACTGAGACACTGGGACACTGAGACACAGAGACACTGAGACACTGAGACACAGAGACACTGAGACACTGAGACACTGAGACACTGAGACACTGAGACACTGAGACACAGAGACACTGAGGCACTGGGGCACTGGGGCACTGGGACACCGAGACACCGAGACACAGAGACACTGAGCCACTGAGACACAGAGACACTGAGACACTGAGACACTGAGACACAGAGACACTAGGGCACTGGGGCACTGGGACACTGAGACACAGAGACACAGAGACACAGAGACACTGATACACTGAGACACTGAGACACTGAGACACAGAGACACTGAGACACTGAGACACAGAGACACTGAGACACAGAGACACTGAGGCACTGGGGCACTGAGACACTGAGACACAGAGACACTGAGACACTGAGACACTGAGGCACTGAGACACAGAGACACTGAGACAATGAGACACTGAGACACAGAGACACTGAGGCACTGGGGCACTGGGACACTGGGACACTGAGACACTGAGACACAGAGACACTGAGACACTGAGACACTGAGACACAGAGGCACTGAGGCACTGAGGCACTGAGGCACTGAGACACAGAGACACTGAGACACTGAGACACAGAGACACTGAGGCACTGGGGCACTGGGGCACTGGGACACCGAGACACCGAGACACAGAGACACAGAGACACTGAGGCACTGAGACACAGAGACACTGAGACACTGAGACACTGAGACACAGAGACACTGAGGCACTGGGGCACTGGGACACTGGGACACTGAGACACAGAGACACTGAGACACTGAGGCACTGAGACACAGAGACACTGAGACACAGAGACACAGAGACACTGAGGCACTGGGGCACTGAGACACTGAGGCACTGAGACACAGAGACACTGAGACACAGAGACACTGAGACACTGAGGCACTGAGACACAGAGACACTGAGACACTGAGACACTGAGACACAGAGACACTGAGGCACTGGGGCACTGGGACACTGGGACACTGAGACACTGAGACACAGAGACACTGAGACACTGAGACACTGAGACACAGAGACACTGAGACACTGGGGCACTGGGACACTGAGACACTGAGACACAGAGACACTGAGACACTGAGACACTGAGACACAGAGACACTGAGACACTGAGACACAGAGACACTGAGGCACTGGGACACTGGGGCACTGGGACACTGAGACACTGAGACACTGAGACACTGAGACACAGAGACACTGAGACACTGAGACACTGAGACACTGGGACACTGAGACACTGGGGCACTGGGACACTGAGACACTGAGACACAGAGACACTGAGACACAGAGACACTGAGACACTGAGACACAGAGACACTGAGACACAGAGACACAGAGACACTGAGACACTGAGACACAGAGACACTGAGACACTGGGGCACTGGGACACTGAGACACTGAGACACAGAGACACTGAGACACTGAGACACTGAGACACAGAGACACAGAGACACTGAGGCACTGGGACACTGGGGCACTGGGACACTGAGACACTGAGACACTGAGACACTGAGACACAGAGACACAGAGACACTGAGACACTGAGACACTGGGACACTGAGACACTGAGACACTGGGGCACTGGGACACTGAGACACTGAGACACTGAGACACTGAGACACAGAGACACTGAGGCACTGAGACACAGAGACACTGAGACACTGAGACACTGAGACACTGAGACACAGAGACACTGAGGCACTGGGGCACTGGGGCACTGGGACACCGAGACACCGAGACACAGAGACACAGAGACACTGAGACACTGAGACACTGGGACACTGAGACACAGAGACACTGAGACACTGAGACACAGAGACACTGAGACACTGAGACACTGAGACACTGAGACACTGAGACACAGAGACACAGAGACACTGAGGCACTGGGGCACTGGGACACTGGGACATTGAGACACTGAGACACAGAGACACTGAGACACTGAGACACAGAGACACTGAGGCACTGAGACACAGAGACACTGAGGCACAGAGACACTGAGACACTGAGACACTGAGACACAGAGACACTGGGGCACTGAGACACAGAGACACTGAGACACTGAGACACTGAGACACAGAGACACTGGGGCACTAGGGCACTGGGACACTGAGACACAGAGACACTGAGACACTGAGGCACTGAGACACTGAGACACTGAGACACTGAGACACTGAGACACTGAGACACTGAGACACTGAGACACTGAGACACTGAGACACTGAGGCACTGAGACACAGAGACACTGAGACAATGAGACACTGAGACACAGAGACACTGAGGCACTGGGGCACTGGGACACTGGGACACTGAGACACTGAGACACTGAGACACTGAGACACTGAGACACAGAGGCACTGAGGCACTGAGACACAGAGACACTGAGGCACTGGGGCACTGGGGCACTGGGACACCGAGACACCGAAACACAGAGACACTGAGCCACTGAGACACAGAGACACTGAGACACTGAGACACTGAGACACAGAGACACTAGGGCACTGGGGCACTGGGACACTGAGACACAGAGACACAGAGACACTGAGACACTGAGACACTGAGACACTGAGACACAGAGACACTGAGACACTGAGACACAGAGACACTGAGACACAGAGACACTGAGGCACTGGGGCACTGAGACACTGAGACACAGAGACACTGAGACACTGAGACACTGAGGCACTGAGACACAGAGACACTGAGACAATGAGACACTGAGACACAGAGACACTGAGGCTCTGGGGCACTGGGACACTGGGACACTGAGACACTGAGACACAGAGACACTGAGACACTGAGACACTGAGACACAGAGGCACTGAGGCACTGAGGCACTGAGGCACTGAGACACAGAGACACTGAGACACTGAGACACAGAGACACTGAGGCACTGGGGCACTGGGGCACTGGGACACCGAGACACCGAGACACAGAGACACAGAGACACTGAGGCACTGAGACACAGAGACACTGAGACACTGAGACACTGAGACACAGAGACACTGAGGCACTGGGGCACTGGGACACTGGGACACTGAGACACTGAGACACAGAGACACTGAGACACTGAGGCACTGAGACACAGAGACACTGAGACACAGAGACACAGAGACACAGAGGCACTGGGGCACTGAGACACTGAGGCACTGAGACACAGAGGCACTGAGACACAGAGACACTGAGACACTGAGGCACTGAGACACAGAGACACTGAGACACTGAGACACTGAGACACAGAGACACTGGGGCACTGGGACACTGGGACACTGAGACACTGAGACACAGAGACACTGAGACACAGAGACACTGAGACACTGAGACATAGAGACACTGAGACACTGAGACACTGAGACACTGGGGCACTGGGACACTGAGACACTGAGACACAGAGACACTGAGACACTGAGACACTGAGACACAGAGACACTGAGACACTGAGACACAGAGACACTGAGGCACTGGGACACTGGGACACTGAGACACTGAGACACAGAGACACTGAGACACTGAGACACAGAGACACTGAGACACTGAGACACTGAGACATAGAGACACTGAGACACTGAGACACTGAGACACTGGGGCACTGGGACACTGAGACACTGAGACACAGAGACACTGGGACACTGTGGCACTGGGACACTGAGACACTGAGACACTGAGACACTGAGACACAGAGACACTGAGACACTGAGACACTGGGACACTGAGACACTGAGACACTGGGGCACTGGGACACTGAGACACTGAGACACAGAGACACTGAGACACTGAGACACAGAGACACTGAGACACTGAGACACAGAGACACTGAGACACTGAGACACAGAGACTCTGAGACACAGAGACACAGAGACACTGAGACACAGAGACACTGGGGCACTGGGGCACTGGGACACTGAGACACAGAGACACAGAGACACAGAGACACTGAGACACTGAGACACTGAGACACTGAGACACAGAGACACTGGGGCACTGGGGCACTGGGACACTGAGACACAGAGACACAGAGACACAGAGACACTGAGACACTGAGACACTGAGACACTGAGACACAGAGACACTGAGACACTGAGACACAGAGACACTGAGACACAGAGACACTGAGGCACTGGGCCACTGGGACACTGAGACACTGAGATACAGAGACACTGAGACACAGAGACACAGAGACACAGAGACACTGAGACACTGAGACACTGAGACACAGAGACACTGAGGCACTGGGGCACTGGGACACTGGGACACTGAGACACTGAGACACAGAGACACTGAGACACTGAGACACTGAGACACTGAGACACAGAGACACTGAGGCACTGAGACACAGAGACACTGAGACACTGAGGCACAGAGATACTGAGGCACTGGGGCACTGGGGCACTGGTACACCGAGACACCGAGACACAGAGACACTGAGACACTGAGACACTGAGACACTGAGACACTGAGACACTGAGACACAGAGGCACTGAGGCACTGAGACACAGAGACACAGAGACACTGAGACACTGGGGCACTGAGACACTGAGACACTGAGACACTGAGACACTGAGGCACTGAGGCACTGAGGCACAGAGACACTGAGACAATGAGACACTGAGACACTGAGACACTGAGACACTGAGACACTGGGACACTGGGACACCGAGACACAGAGACACTGAGCAACTGAGACACAGAGACACTGAGACACTGAGACACTGAGACACAGAGACACTGGGGCACTGGGGCACTGGGACACTGAGACACAGAGACACAGAGACACTGAGGCACTGGGGCACTGGGACACCGAGACACAGAGACACTGAGCAACTGAGACACAGAGACACTGATACACTGAGACACTGAGACACAGAGACACTGGGGCACTGGGGCACTGGGACACTGAGACACAGAGACACAGAGACACTGAGCCACTGAGACACAGAGACACTGAGACACTGAGACACTGAGACACAGAGACACTGGGGCACTGGGGCACTGGGACACTGAGACACAGAGACACAGAGACACAGAGACACTGAGACACTGAGACACTGAGACACTGAGACACTGAGACACTGAGACACAGAGACACTGAGACACTGAGACACTGAGACACAGAGACACTGAGGCACTGGGGCACTGTGACACTGAGACACAGAGACACTGAGACACTGAGACACTGAGGCACTCAGACACAGAGACACTGAGACAATGAGACACTGAGACACAGAGACACTGAGGCACTGGGGCACTGGGACACTGGGACACTGAGACACTGAGACACAGAGACACTGAGACACTGAGACACTGAGACACAGAGACACTGCGACACTGAGGCACTGAGACACTGAGACACAGAGACACTGGGACACTGAGACACAGAGACACTGAGACACTGGGACACTGAGACACTGAGACACAGAGACACTGAGACACAGAGACACTGAGGCATTGAGGCATTGGGGCACTGGGACACCGAGACACCGAGACACAGAGACACTGAGACACTGAGACACAGAGACACTGAGACACTGAGACACTGAGACACAGAGACACTGGGGCACTAGGGCACTGGGACACTGAGACACAGAGACACAGAGACACTGAGACACTGAGACACTGAGACACTGAGACACAGAGACACTGAGATACTGAGACACAGAGACACAGAGACACTGAGACACTGGGGCACTGAGACACTGAGACACAGAGACACTGAGACAATGAGACACTGAGACACAGAGACACTGAGGCACTGGGGCACTGGGACACTGAGACACTGAGACACTGAGACACTGAGACACTGAGACACAGAGGCACTGAGGCACTGAGACACAGAGACACTGGGGCACTGGGACATTGGGACACTGAGACACTGAGACACAGAGACACTGAGACACTGAGACACAGAGGCACTGAGGCACTGAGACACAGAGACACTGAGGCACTGGGGCACTGGGGCACTGGGACACAGAGACACTGAGACACTGAGACACTGAGACACTGAGACACAGAGACACTGGGGCACTAGAGCACTGGGACACAGAGACACAGAGACACAGAGACACAGAGACACAGAGACACTGAGACACTCAGTACTGTCCCTCCGACAGTGCGGCACTCCCTCAGTACTGCCCCTCCGACAGTGCGGCACTCCCTCAGCACTGTCCCTCCGACAGTGCGGCACTCCCTCAGCACTGTCCCTCCGACAGTGCGGCACTCACTCAGCACTGTCCCTCCGACAGTGCGGCACTCCCTCAGTACTGTCCCTCCGACAGTGCGGCACTCCCTCAGTACTGTCCCTCCGACAGTGCGGCACTCCCTCAGTACTGTCCCTCCGACAGTGCGGCACTCCCTCAGTACTGTCCCTCCGACAGTGCGGCACTCCCTCAGTACTGTCCCTCCGACAGTGCGGCACTCCCTCAGTACTGTCCCTCCGACAGTGCGGCACTCCCTCAGTACTGTCCCTCCGACAGTGCGGCACTCCCTCAGTACTGTCCCTCCGACAGTGCGGCACTCCCTCAGTACTGTCCCTCCGACAGTGCGGCACTCCCTCAGTACTGTCCCTCCGACAGTGCGGCACTCCCTCAGTACTGTCCCTCCGACAGTGCGGCACTCCCTCAGTACTGTCCCTCCGACAGTGAGACACTCCCTCAGTACTGTCCCTCCGACAGTGCGGCACTCCCTCAGTACTGCCGCTCCGACAGTGCGGCACTCCCTCAGTACTGTCCCTCCGACAGTGCAGCACTCCCTCAGTACTGCCCCTCCGACAGTGCGGCACTCCCTCAGTACTGTCCCTCCGACAGTGCGGCACTCCCTCAGTATTGTCCCTCCGACAGTGCGGCACTCCCTCAGTACTGTCCCTCCGACAGTGCGGCACTCCCTCAGTACTGTCCCTCCGACAGTGCGGCACTCCCTCAGTACTGTCCCTCCGACAGTGCGGCACTCCCTCAGTACTGTCCCTCCGACAGTGCGGCACTCCCTCAGTACTGTCCCTCCGACAGTGCGGCACTCCCTCAGTACTGCCGCTCCGACAGTGCGGCACTCCCTCAGTACTGTCCCTCCGACAGTGCGGCACTCCCTCAGTACTGTCCCTCCGACAGTGCGGCACTCCCTCAGTACTGTCCCTCCGACAGTGCGGCACTCCCTCAGTACTGTCCCTCCGACAGTGCGGCACTCCCTCAGTACTGTCCCTCCGACAGTGCGGCACTCCCTCAGTACTGTCCCTCCGACAGTGCGGCACTCCCTCAGTACTGACCCTCCGACAGTGCGGCACTCCCTCAGTACTGTCCCTCCGACAGTGCGGCACTCCCTCAGTACTGTCCCTCCGACAGTGCGGCACTCCCTCAGTACTGTCCCTCCGACAGTGCGGCACTCCCTCAGTACTGCCCCTCCGACAGTGCGGCACTCCCTCAGTACTGTCCCTCCGACAGTGAGTGTGTGTGAGTGTGTGTATGTGTGTGAGACACAGGGACACAGGGACACTGACACACTGAGACACAGAGACACAGAGACACAGAGACACTGGGGCACTGGGACACTGAGACACTGAGACACAGAGACACTGAGACACTGGGGCACTGGGACACTGAGACACTGAGACACTGAGGCACTGGGACACAGAGACACAGAGACACTGGGACACTGAGACACTGAGACACTGAGACACTGAGGCACTGGGGCACTGGGACACTGAGACACTGAGACACAGAGACACTGAGACACTGAGACACTTGAGACACTGAGACACAGAGACACTGGGACACTGAGACACTGAGACACAGAGACACTGAGGCACTGGGGCACTGGGGCACTGGGACACTGAGACACTGAGACACAGAGACACTGAGACACTGAGACACAGAGACACTGGGACACTGAGACACTGAGACACTGAGACACAGAGACACTGAGACACTGAGACACAGAGGCACTGGGGCACTGGGACACTGAGACACTGAGACACTGGGGCACTGGGGCACTGGGACACTGA
The DNA here is from genome assembly GCF_044704955.1 of Pristiophorus japonicus. Classification (NCBI taxonomy): domain Eukaryota; kingdom Metazoa; phylum Chordata; class Chondrichthyes; family Pristiophoridae; genus Pristiophorus; species Pristiophorus japonicus. Next base: position 46,490 of record NW_027250977.1, read on the forward strand.
GACACAGAGACACTGTGACACAGAGACACTGAGACACAGAGACACTGAGACACTGTGACACTGAGACACTGAGACACTGAGACACAGAGACACTGAGACACAGAGACACTGAGACACTGTGACACTGAGACACTGAGACACTGAGACACAGAGACACTGAGGCACTGGGGCACTGAGACACTGAGACACTGAGGCACTGAGACACAGAGACACAGAGACACTGGGACACTGAGACACTGAGACACTGAGACACTGTGACACTGAGACACTGAGACACTGAGACACAGAGACACTGAGACACAGAGACACTGAGACACTGTGACACTGAGACACTGAGACACTGAGACACAGAGGCACTGGGGCACTGAGACACTGAGACACTGAGGCACTGAGACACAGAGACACAGAGACACTGGGACACTGAGACACTGAGACACTGAGACACTGAGACACAGAGACATAGAGACACTGGAACACTGAGACACTGAGACACTGAGACACTGAGACACAGAGACACTGAGGCACTGGGGCACTGGGACACTGAGACACTGAGACACAGAGACACTGAGACACTGAGACACTGAGACACTGAGACACTGGGACACTGAGACACTGAGACACTGGGACACTGAGACACTGAGACACTGAGACACTGAGACACTGAGACACTGAGACACAGAGACACTGGGACACTGAGACACTGAGACACAGAGACACAGAGACACAGAGACACAGAGACACTGGGACACTGAGACACAGAGACACTGAGACACAGAGACACTGGGACACTGAGACACTGAGACACAGAGACACAGAGACACAGAGACACTGGGACACTGAGACACTGGGACACTGAGACACTGAGACACAGAGACACTGGGACACTGAGACACAGAGACACTGAGGCACTGGGGCACTGGGACACTGAGACACTGAGACACTGAGACACAGAGACACAGAGACACTGAGACACTGAGACACTGAGACACAGAGACACTGAGGCACTGGGGCACTGGGACACTGAGACACTGAGACACTGAGACACTGAGACACTGAGACACAGAGACACTGGGACACTGAGACACTGAGACACAGAGACACAGAGACACAGAGACACAGAGACACTGGGACACTGAGACACAGAGACACTGAGACACTGAGACACAGAGACACTGGGACACTGGGACACTGGGACACAGAGACACAGAGACACAGAGACACTGAGACACTGAGACACTGGGACACTGAGACACTGAGACACTGGGACACTGAGACACAGAGACACTGAGGCACTGGGGCACTGGGACACTGAGACACTGAGACACTGAGACACAGAGACACAGAGACACTGGGACACTGAGACACTGAGACACTGAGACACTGAGACACAGAGACACTGGGACACTGAGACACTGAGACACAGAGACACAGAGACACAGAGACACAGAGACACTGGGACACTGAGACACAGAGACACTGAGACACTGAGACACAGAGACACTGGGACACTGGGACACTGGGACACAGAGACACTGGGACACTGAGACACTGAGACACTGAGACACTGGGACACTGGGACACTGAGACACTGAGACACTGAGACACAGAGACACAGAGACACTGGCACACTGAGACACTGAGACACTGAGACACTGAGACACAGAGACACTGGGACACTGAGACACTGAGACACAGAGACACAGAGACACAGAGACACAGAGACACTGGGACACTGAGACACAGAGACACTGAGACACAGAGACACTGGGACACTGAGACACTGAGACACAGAGACACAGAGACACAGAGACACTGGGACACTGAGACACTGGGACACTGAGACACTGAGACACAGAGACACTGGGACACTGAGACACAGAGACACTGAGGCACTGGGGCACTGGGACACTGAGACACTGAGACACTGAGACACAGAGACACAGAGACACTGAGACACTGAGACACTGAGACACAGAGACACTGAGGCACTGGGGCACTGGGACACTGAGACACTGAGACACTGAGACACTGAGACACTGAGACACAGAGACACTGGGACACTGAGACACTGAGACACAGAGACACAGAGACACAGAGACACAGAGACACTGGGACACTGAGACACAGAGACACTGAGACACTGAGACACAGAGACACTGGGACACTGGGACACTGGGACACAGAGACACTGGGACACTGAGACACTGAGACACTGAGACACTGGGACACTGGGACACTGAGACACTGAGACACAGAGACACTGAGACACTGGGACACTGAGACACTGAGACACAGAGACACAGAGACACAGAGACACAGAGACACTGGGACACTGAGACACAGAGACACTGAGACACAGAGACACTGGGACACTGAGACACTGAGACACAGAGACACAGAGACACAGAGACACTGGGACACTGAGACACTGGGACACTGAGACACTGAGACACAGAGACACTGGGACACTGAGACACAGAGACACTGAGGCACTGGGGCACTGGGACACTGAGACACTGAGACACTGAGACACAGAGACACAGAGACACTGAGACACTGAGACACTGAGACACAGAGACACTGAGGCACTGGGGCACTGGGACACTGAGACACTGAGACACTGAGACACTGAGACACTGAGACACAGAGACACTGGGACACTGAGACACTGAGACACAGAGACACAGAGACACAGAGACACAGAGACACTGGGACACTGAGACACAGAGACACTGAGACACTGAGACACAGAGACACTGGGACACTGGGACACTGGGACACAGAGACACTGGGACACTGAGACACTGAGACACTGAGACACTGGGACACTGGGACACTGAGACACTGAGACACAGAGACACTGAGACACTGGGACACTGAGACACTGGGGCACTGCGACACTGAGACACTGAGACACTGAGATACTGAGACACAGTGACACAGTGACACAGAGACACAGAGACACTGAGACACTGAGACACAGGGACACTGGGGCACTGGGACACTGAGACACTGGGGCACTGGGACACTGAGACACTGAGACACTGAGACACTGAGACACTGGGACACTGAGACACTGAGACACAGAGACACAGAGACACAGAGACACAGAGACACTGGGACACTGAGACACAGAGACACTGAGACACTGAGACACAGAGACACTGGGACACTGGGACACTGGGACACAGAGACACTGGGACACTGAGACACTGAGACACTGAGACACTGGGACACTGAGACACTGAGGCACTGGGGCACTGGGACACTGAGACACTGAGACACTGAGACACAGAGACACTGGGACACTGAGACACTGAGACACTGAGACACAGAGACACTGAGGCACTGGGGCACTGGGACACTGAGACACTGAGACACTGAGACACTGAGACACTGAGACACTGAGACACTGAGACACAGGGACACTGGGGCACTGGGACACTGAGACACTGGGGCACTGGGACACTGAGACACTGAGACACTGAGACACTGAGACACTGGGACACTGAGACACTGAGACACAGAGACACAGAGACACAGAGACACAGAGACACTGGGACACTGAGACACAGAGACACTGAGACACTGAGACACAGAGACACTGGGACACTGGGACACTGGGACACAGAGACACTGGGACACTGAGACACTGAGACACTGAGACACTGGGACACTGAGACACTGAGGCACTGGGGCACTGGGACACTGAGACACTGAGACACTGAGACACAGAGACACTGGGGCACTGAGACACTGAGACACTGAGACACAGAGACACTGAGGCACTGGGGCACTGGGACACTGAGACACTGAGACACTGAGACACTGAGACACTGAGACACTGAGGCACTGAGACACTGAGACACTGAGATACAGAGACACTGGGACACTGAGACACTGAGACACTGAGACACTGAGACACAGAGACACTGGGACACTGAGACACAGAGACACTGGGACACTGAGACACTGAGGCACTGAGACACAGAGACACTGAGGCACTGGGGCACTGGGACACTGAGACGCTGAGACACTGAGACACTGAGACACAGAGACACTGAGGCACTGGGGCACTGGGACACTGAGACACTGAGACACTGAGACACAGAGACACTGGGACACTGAGACACTGAGACACTGAGACACAGAGACACTGAGGCACTGGGGCACTGGGACACTGAGACACTGAGACACTGAGACACTGAGACACTGAGACACTGAGGCACTGGGGCACTGGGACACTGAGACACTGAGACACTGAGACACTGAGACACTGAGATACAGAGACACAGAGACACTGAAACACTGAGACACAGAGACACTGGGGCACTGGGGCACTGGGACACTGAGACACTGAGACACTGAGACACAGAGACACTGGGACACTGAGACACTGAGACACTGAGACACAGAGACACTGAGGCACTGAGACACAGAGACATTGAGACACAGAGACACTGAAGCACTGGGGCACTGGGACACTGAGACACTGAGACACTGAGACACTGAGACACTGAGACACAGAGACACTGAGGCACTGAGGCACTGGGACACTGAGACACTGAGACACTGAGACACTGAGACACAGAGACACTGGGACACTGAGACACTGAGACACAGAGACACTGAGGCACTGGGGCACTGGGACACTGAGACACTGAGACACTGAGACACAGAGACACTGGGACACTGATACACTGAGACACTGAGACACAGAGACACTGAGGCACTGGGGCACTGGGACACTGAGACACTGAGACACTGAGACACAGAGCCACAGAGACACTGAAACACTGAGACACTGAGACACTGAGACACAGAGACACTGGGACACTGAGACACTGAGACACAGAGACACAGAGACACTGAGACACTGAGACACAGAGACACTGAGACACTGAGACACTGAGACACAGAGACACTGAGGCACTGTGGCACTGGGACACTGAGACACTGAGACACTGAGACACTGAGACACTGAGACACAGAGACACAGAGACACTGAGACACTGAGGCACTGGGCCACTGGGACACTGAGACACTGAGACACTGAGACACAGAGACACTGGGACACTGAGACACTGAGACACTGAGACACAGAGACACTGAGGCACTGAGACACAGAGACACTGAGGCACTGAGACACAGAGACACTGAGTCACTGGGGCACTGGGACACTGAGACACTGAGACACTGAGACACTGAGACACAGAGACACTGAGGCACTGGGGCACTGGGACACTGAGACACTGAGACACTGAGACACAGAGACACTGGGACACTGAGACACTGAGACACTGAGACACAGAGACACTGAGGCACTGGGGCACTGGGACACTGAGACACTGAGACACAGAGACACAGAGACACTGAGACACTGAGACACTGAGACACTGAGACACAGAGACACTGGGACACTGAGACACTGAGACACTGAGACACTGAGACACAGAGACACAGAGACACTGAGGCACTGAGGCACTGGGGCACTGGGACACTGAGACACTGAGACACTGAGACACAGAGACACTGGGACACTGAGACACTGAGACACTGAGACACAGAGACACTGAGGCACTGAGACACAGAGACACTGAGGCACTGAGACACAGAGACACTGAGGCACTGGGGCACTGGGACACTGAGACACTGAGACACTGAGACACTGAGACACTGAGACACAGAGACACTGAGGCACTGGGGCACTGGGACACTGAGACACTGAGACACTGAGACACTGAGACACAGAGACACTGGGACACTGAGACACTGAGACACTGAGACACAGAGACACTGAGGCACTGGGGCACTGGGACACTGAGACACTGCGACACAGAGCCACAGAGACACAGAGACACTGAGACACTGAGGCACTGGGCCACTGGGACACTGAGACACTGAGACACTGAGACACAGAGACACTGGGACACTGAGACACTGAGACACTGAGACACAGAGACACTGAGGCACTGAGACACAGAGACACTGAGGCACTGAGACACAGAGACACTGAGTCACTGGGGCACTGGGACACTGAGACACTGAGACACTGAGACACTGAGACACAGAGACACTGAGGCACTGGGGCACTGGGACACTGAGACACTGAGACACTGAGACACAGAGACACTGGGACACTGAGACACTGAGACACTGAGACACAGAGACACTGAGGCACTGGGGCACTGGGACACTGAGACACTGAGACACAGAGACACAGAGACACTGAGACACTGAGACACTGAGACACTGAGACACAGAGACACTGGGACACTGAGACACTGAGACACTGAGACACTGAGACACAGAGACACAGAGACACTGAGGCACTGAGGCACTGGGGCACTGGGACACTGAGACACTGAGACACTGAGACACAGAGACACTGGGACACTGAGACACTGAGACACTGAGACACAGAGACACTGAGGCACTGAGACACAGAGACACTGAGGCACTGAGACACAGAGACACTGAGGCACTGGGGCACTGGGACACTGAGACACTGAGACACTGAGACACTGAGACACTGAGACACAGAGACACTGAGGCACTGGGGCACTGGGACACTGAGACACTGAGACACTGAGACACTGAGACACAGAGACACTGGGACACTGAGACACTGAGACACTGAGACACAGAGACACTGAGGCACTGGGGCACTGGGACACTGAGACACTGCGACACAGAGCCACAGAGACACTGAGACACTGAGACACTGAGACACAGAGACACTGGGACACTGAGACACTGAGACACAGAGACACAGAGACACTGAGACACTGAGACACTGAGACACAGAGACACTGAGGCACTGAGACACAGAGATACTGAAGCACTGAGACACAGAGACACTGAGGCACTGGGGCACTGGGACACTGAGACACTGAGACACTGAGACACTGAGACACTGAGACACTGAGGCACTGGGGCACTGAGACACTGAGACACTGAGACACAGAGACACTGAGACACAGAGACACTGGGACACTGAGACACTGAGACACTGAGACACAGAGACACTGAGGCACTGGGGCACTGGGACACTGAGACACTGAGACACTGAGACACAGAGCCACAGAGACACTGAGACACTGAGACACAGAGACACTGAGGCACTGGGGCACTGGGACACTGAGACACTGAGACACAGAGACACTGGGACACTGAGACACTGAGGCACTGAGACACAGAGACACTGAGGCACTGGGGCACTGGGACACTGAGACGCTGAGACACTGAGACACTGAGACACTGAGACACAGAGACACTGAGGCACTGGGGCACTGGGACACTGAGACACTGAGACACTGAGACACAGAGACACAGAGACACTGAAGCACTGGGGCACTGGGACACTGAGACACTGAGACACTGAGACACTGAGACACTGAGACACTGAGACACTGAGGCACTGGGGCACTGGGACACTGAGACACTGAGACACTGAGACACTGAGACACTGAGATGCAGAGACACAGAGACACTGAAACACTGAGACACTGAGACACTGAGACACAGAGACACTGAGGCACTGAGACACAGAGACACTGAGGCACTGAGACACAGAGACACTGAGGCACTGGGGCACTGGGACACTGAGACACTGAGACACTGAGACACAGAGACACTGAGGCACTGGGGCACTGGGACACTGAGACACTGAGACACTGAGACACAGAGACACTGGGACACTGATACACTGAGACACAGAGACACTGAGGCACTGGGGCACTGGGACACTGGGACACTGAGACACTGAGACACAGAGCCACAGAGACACTGAGACACTGAGACACTGAGACACTGAGACACAGAGACACTGGGACACAGAGACACTGAGACACAGAGACACAGAGACACTGAGACACTGAGACACAGAGGCACTGGGACACTGAGACACTGAAACACTGAGACACAGAGACACTGAGGCACTGAGACACAGAGACACTGAGGCACTGAGACACAGAGACACTGAGGCACTGAGACACTGAGACACTGAGGCACTGGGACACTGGGACACTGAGACACTGAGGCACTGGGGCACTGGGACACTGAGACACTGAGACACTGAGACACTGAGACACTGAGACACAGAGACACTGAGGCACTGGGGCACTGGGACACTGAGACACTGAGACACTGAGACACTGAGACACAGAGACACTGGGACACTGAGACACTGAGACACTGAGACACAGAGACACTGAGGCACTGGGGCACTGGGACACTGAGACACTGCGACACAGAGCCACAGAGACACAGAGACACTGAGACACTGAGGCACTGGGCCACTGGGACACTGAGACACTGAGACACTGAGACACAGAGACACTGGGACACTGAGACACTGAGACACTGAGACACAGAGACACTGAGGCACTGAGACACAGAGACACTGAGGCACTGAGACACAGAGACACTGAGTCACTGGGGCACTGGGACACTGAGACACTGAGACACTGAGACACTGAGACACAGAGACACTGAGGCACTGGGGCACTGGGACACTGAGACACTGAGACACTGAGACACAGAGACACTGGGACACTGAGACACTGAGACACTGAGACACAGAGACACTGAGGCACTGGGGCACTGGGACACTGAGACACTGAGACACAGAGACACAGAGACACTGAGACACTGAGACACTGAGACACTGAGACACAGAGACACTGGGACACTGAGACACTGAGACACTGAGACACTGAGACACAGAGACACAGAGACACTGAGGCACTGAGGCACTGGGGCACTGGGACACTGAGACACTGAGACACTGAGACACAGAGACACTGGGACACTGAGACACTGAGACACTGAGACACAGAGACACTGAGGCACTGAGACACAGAGACACTGAGGCACTGAGACACAGAGACACTGAGGCACTGGGGCACTGGGACACTGAGACACTGAGACACTGAGACACTGAGACACTGAGACACAGAGACACTGAGGCACTGGGGCACTGGGACACTGAGACACTGAGACACTGAGACACTGAGACACAGAGACACTGGGACACTGAGACACTGAGACACTGAGACACAGAGACACTGAGGCACTGGGGCACTGGGACACTGAGACACTGCGACACAGAGCCACAGAGACACTGAGACACTGAGACACTGAGACACAGAGACACTGGGACACTGAGACACTGAGACACAGAGACACAGAGACACTGAGACACTGAGACACTGAGACACAGAGACACTGAGGCACTGAGACACAGAGATACTGAAGCACTGAGACACAGAGACACTGAGGCACTGGGGCACTGGGACACTGAGACACTGAGACACTGAGACACTGAGACACTGAGACACTGAGGCACTGGGGCACTGAGACACTGAGACACTGAGACACAGAGACACTGAGACACAGAGACACTGGGACACTGAGACACTGAGACACTGAGACACAGAGACACTGAGGCACTGGGGCACTGGGACACTGAGACACTGAGACACTGAGACACAGAGCCACAGAGACACTGAGACACTGAGACACAGAGACACTGAGGCACTGGGGCACTGGGACACTGAGACACTGAGACACAGAGACACTGGGACACTGAGACACTGAGGCACTGAGACACAGAGACACTGAGGCACTGGGGCACTGGGACACTGAGACGCTGAGACACTGAGACACTGAGACACTGAGACACAGAGACACTGAGGCACTGGGGCACTGGGACACTGAGACACTGAGACACTGAGACACAGAGACACAGAGACACTGAAGCACTGGGGCACTGGGACACTGAGACACTGAGACACTGAGACACTGAGACACTGAGACACTGAGACACTGAGGCACTGGGGCACTGGGACACTGAGACACTGAGACACTGAGACACTGAGACACTGAGATGCAGAGACACAGAGACACTGAAACACTGAGACACTGAGACACTGAGACACAGAGACACTGAGGCACTGAGACACAGAGACACTGAGGCACTGAGACACAGAGACACTGAGGCACTGGGGCACTGGGACACTGAGACACTGAGACACTGAGACACAGAGACACTGAGGCACTGGGGCACTGGGACACTGAGACACTGAGACACTGAGACACAGAGACACTGGGACACTGATACACTGAGACACAGAGACACTGAGGCACTGGGGCACTGGGACACTGGGACACTGAGACACTGAGACACAGAGCCACAGAGACACTGAGACACTGAGACACTGAGACACTGAGACACAGAGACACTGGGACACAGAGACACTGAGACACAGAGACACAGAGACACTGAGACACTGAGACACAGAGGCACTGGGACACTGAGACACTGAAACACTGAGACACAGAGACACTGAGGCACTGAGACACAGAGACACTGAGGCACTGAGACACAGAGACACTGAGGCACTGAGACACTGAGACACTGAGGCACTGGGACACTGGGACACTGAGACACTGAGACACTGAGACACAGAGCCACAGAGACACTGAGACACTGAGACACTGAGACACTGAGACACAGAGACACTGGGACACTGAGACACTGAGACACAGAGACACAGAGACACTGAGACACTGAGACACAGAGACACAGAGACACTGAGACACTGAGACACTGAGACACAGAGACACAGAGACACAGAGACACTGAGGCACTGGGGCACAGAGACACTGAGACACTGAGGCACTGGGGCACTGGGACACTGAGACACTGAGACACTGAGACACAGAGCCACAGAGACACTGAGACACTGAGACACTGAGACACTGAGACACAGAGACACTGGGACACTGAGACACTGAGACACAGAGACACAGAGACACTGAGACACTGAGACACAGAGACACAGAGACACTGAGACACTGAGACACTGAGACACAGAGACACAGAGACACAGAGACACTGAGGCACTGGGGCACAGAGACACTGGGACACTGGGACACTGAGACACTGAGACACAGAGACACAGAGACACTGAGACACTGAGACACAGAGACACAGAGACACTGAGACACTGAGACACTGAGACACAGAGACACAGAGACACTGAGACACTGAGACACTGGGACACTGAGACACTGAGACACTGAGACACAGAGACATGGGACACTGAGGCACTGAGACACAGAGACACTGAGGCACTGGGGCACTGGGACACTGAGACACTGAGACACAGAGACACAGAGACACTGAGACACTGTGACACTGAGACACTGAGACACTGAGACACTGAGACACAGAGACACTGGGACACTGAGACACTGAGACACAGAGACACTGAGACACTGAGACACTGAGACACTGAGACACAGAGACACAGAGACACTGAGACACTGAGACACTGAGACACAGAGACACTGAGACACTGGGACACTGAGACACAGAGACACTGGGACACTGAGACACTGAGACACAGAGACACTGAGGCACTGGAGCACTGGGGCACTGGGGCACTGGGACACTGAGACACTGAGACACAGAGACACTGAGACACTGAGACACTGAGACACTGAGACACAGAGACACAGAGACACTGGGACACTGAGACACTGAGACACTGAGACACAGAGACACAGAGACACAGAGACACTGAGGCACTGGGGCACTGGGACACTGAGACACAGAGACACAGAGACACAGAGACACTGAGACACTGAGACACAGAGACACTGAGACACTGAGACACTGAGACACTGAGACACTGAGACACTGAGACACAGAGACACAGAGACACAGAGACACTGAGACACTGTGACACTGAGACACTGAGACACTGAGACACAGAGACACTGGGACACTGAGACACTGAGACACAGAGACACAGAGACACTGAGACACTGAGACACTGAGACACAGAGACACTGAGGCACTGAGACACAGAGACACTGAGGCACTGAGACACAGAGACACTGAGTCACTGGGGCACTGGGACACTGAGACACTGAGACACTGAGACACTGAGACACTGAGACACAGAGACACTGAGGCACTGGGGCACTGGGACACTGAGACACTGAGACACTGAGACACAGAGACACTGGGACACAGAGACACTGAGGCACTGAGACACAGAGACACTGAGGCACTGAGACACAGAGACACTGAGTCACTGGGGCACTGGGACACTGAGACACTGAGACACTGAGACACTGAGACACAGAGACACTGAGGCACTGGGGCACTGGGACACTGAGACACTGAGACACTGAGACACAGAGACACTGGGACACTGAGACACTGAGACACTGAGACACAGAGACACTGAGACACTGAGACACTGAGACACTGAGACACAGAGACACTGGGACACTGAGACACTGAGACACTGAGACACAGAGACACAGAGACACTGAGACACTGAGGCACTGGGGCACTGGGACACTGAGACACTGAGACACAGAGACACTGAGGCACTGGGGCGCTGGGACACTGAGACACTGAGACACAGAGACACAGAGACACTGAGACACTGAGACACAGAGACACTGGGACACTGAGACACTGAGACACTGAGACACAGAGACACAGAGACACTGAGACACTGAGGCACTGGGGCACTGGGACACTGAGACACTGAGACACTGAGACACAGAGACACTGGGACACTGAGACACTGAGACACTGAGACACAGAGACACTGAGGCACTGAGACACTGAGGCACTGAGACACAGAGACACTGAGTCACTGGGGCACTGGGACACTGAGACACTGAGACACTGAGACACTGAGACACAGAGACACTGAGGCACTGGGGCACTGGGACACTGAGACACTGAGACACTGAGACACAGAGACACTGGGACACTGAGACACTGAGACACTGAGACACAGAGACACTGAGGCACTGAGACACTGAGACACTGAGACACTGAGACACAGAGACACAGAGACACTGAGGCACTGAGGCACTGGGGCACTGGGACACTGAGACACTGAGACACTGAGACACAGAGACACTGGGACACTGAGACACTGAGACACTGAGACACAGAGACACTGAGGCACTGAGACACAGAGACACTGAGGCACTGAGACACAGAGACACTGAGGCACTGGGGCACTGGGACACTGAGACACTGAGACACTGAGACACTGAGACACTGAGACACAGAGACACTGAGGCACTGGGGCACTGGGACACTGAGACACTGAGACACTGAGACACTGAGACACAGAGACACTGGGACACTGAGACACTGAGACACTGAGACACAGAGACACTGAGGCACTGGGGCACTGGGACACTGAGACACTGCGACACAGAGCCACAGAGACACTGAGACACTGAGACACTGAGACACAGAGACACTGGGACACTGAGACACTGAGACACAGAGACACAGAGACACTGAGACACTGAGACACTGAGACACAGAGACACTGAGGCACTGAGACACAGAGATACTGAAGCACTGAGACACAGAGACACTGAGGCACTGGGGCACTGGGACACTGAGACACTGAGACACTGAGACACTGAGACACTGAGACACTGAGGCACTGGGGCACTGAGACACTGAGACACTGAGACACAGAGACACTGAGACACAGAGACACTGGGACACTGAGACACTGAGACACTGAGACACAGAGACACTGAGGCACTGGGGCACTGGGACACTGAGACACTGAGACACTGAGACACAGAGCCACAGAGACACTGAGACACTGAGACACAGAGACACTGAGGCACTGGGGCACTGGGACACTGAGACACTGAGACACAGAGACACTGGGACACTGAGACACTGAGGCACTGAGACACAGAGACACTGAGGCACTGGGGCACTGGGACACTGAGACGCTGAGACACTGAGACACTGAGACACTGAGACACAGAGACACTGAGGCACTGGGGCACTGGGACACTGAGACACTGAGACACTGAGACACAGAGACACTGAAGCACTGGGGCACTGGGACACTGAGACACTGAGACACTGAGACACTGAGACACTGAGACACTGAGACACTGAGGCACTGGGGCACTGGGACACTGAGACACTGAGACACTGAGACACTGAGACACTGAGATGCAGAGACACAGAGACACTGAAACACTGAGACACTGAGACACTGAGACACAGAGACACTGAGGCACTGAGACACAGAGACACTGAGGCACTGAGACACAGAGACACTGAGGCACTGGGGCACTGGGACACTGAGACACTGAGACACTGAGACACAGAGACACTGAGGCACTGGGGCACTGGGACACTGAGACACTGAGACACTGAGACACAGAGACACTGGGACACTGATACACTGAGACACAGAGACACTGAGGCACTGGGGCACTGGGACACTGGGACACTGAGACACTGAGACACAGAGCCACAGAGACACTGAGACACTGAGACACTGAGACACTGAGACACAGAGACACTGGGACACAGAGACACTGAGACACAGAGACACAGAGACACTGAGACACTGAGACACAGAGGCACTGGGACACTGAGACACTGAGACACTGAGACACAGAGACACTGAGGCACTGAGACACAGAGACACTGAGGCACTGAGACACAGAGACACTGAGGCACTGAGACACTGAGACACAGAGACACTGAGGCACTGGGGCACTGGGACACTGAGACACTGAGACACTGAGACACAGGGACACTGATACACTGAGACACTGAGACACAGAGACACTGAGGCACTGGGGCACTGGGACACTGAGACACTGAGACACTGAGACACAGAGCCACAGAGACACTGAGACACTGAGACACTGAGACACTGAGACACAGAGACACTGGGACACTGAGACACTGAGACACAGAGACACAGAGACACTGAGACACTGAGACACAGAGACACTGAGACACTGAGACACTGAGACACAGAGACACAGAGACACAGAGACACTGAGGCACTGGGGCACAGAGACACTGGGACACTGGGACACTGAGACACTGAGACACAGAGACACAGAGACACTGAGACACTGAGACACAGAGACACAGAGACACTGAGACACAGAGACACTGAGACACTGAGACACTGGGACACTGAGACACTGAGACACTGAGACACAGAGACATGGGACACTGAGGCACTGAGACACAGAGACACTGAGGCACTGGGGCACTGGGACACTGAGACACTGAGACACAGAGACACAGAGACACTGAGACACTGTGACACTGAGACACTGAGACACTGAGACACTGAGACACAGAGACACTGGGACACTGAGACACTGAGACACAGAGACACTGAGACACAGAGACACTGAGACACTGAGACACAGAGACACAGAGACACTGAGACACTGAGACACTGAGACACAGAGACACTGAGACACTGGGACACTGAGACACAGAGACACTGGGACACTGAGACACTGAGACACAGAGACACTGAGGCACTGGAGCACTGGGGCACTGGGGCACTGGGACACTGAGACACTGAGACACAGAGACACTGAGACACTGAGACACTGAGACACTGAGACACAGAGACACAGAGACACTGGGACACTGAGACACTGAGACACTGAGACACAGAGACACAGAGACACAGAGACACTGAGGCACTGGGGCACTGGGACACTGAGACACTGAGACACAGAGACACAGAGACAATGAGACACTGAGACACTGAGACACAGAGACACTGAGACACTGAGACACTGAGACACTGAGACACTGAGACACTGAGACACAGAGACACAGAGACACAGAGACACTGAGACACTGTGACACTGAGACACTGAGACACTGAGACACAGAGACACTGGGACACTGAGACACTGAGACACAGAGACACAGAGACACTGAGACACTGAGACACTGAGACACAGAGACACTGAGGCACTGAGACACAGAGACACTGAGGCACTGAGACACAGAGACACTGAGTCACTGGGGCACTGGGACACTGAGACACTGAGACACTGAGACACTGAGACACTGAGACACTGAGGCACTGGGGCACTGGGACACTGAGACACTGAGACACTGAGACACAGAGACACTGGGACACAGAGACACTGAGGCACTGAGACACAGAGACACTGAGGCACTGAGACACAGAGACACTGAGTCACTGGGGCACTGGGACACTGAGACACTGAGACACTGAGACACTGAGACACAGAGACACTGAGGCACTGGGGCACTGGGACACTGAGACACTGAGACACTGAGACACAGAGACACTGGGACACTGAGACACTGAGACACTGAGACACAGAGACACTGAGACACTGAGACACTGAGACACAGAGACACTGGGACACTGAGACACTGAGACACTGAGACACAGAGACACAGAGACACTGAGACACTGAGGCACTGGGGCACTGGGACACTGAGACACTGAGACACAGAGACACTGAGGCACTGGGGCGCTGGGACACTGAGACACTGAGACACAGAGACACAGAGACACTGAGACACTGAGACACAGAGACACTGGGACACTGAGACACTGAGACACTGAGACACAGAGACACAGAGACACTGAGACACTGAGGCACTGGGGCACTGGGACACTGAGACACTGAGACACTGAGACACTGAGACACAGAGACACTGAGGCACTGGGGCACTGGGACACTGAGACACTGAGACACTGAGACACAGAGACACTGGGACACTGAGACACTGAGACACTGAGACACAGAGACACTGAGGCACTGGGGCACTGGGACACTGAGACACTGGGACACTGAGACACTGAGACACTGAGACACAGAGACACAGAGACACTGAGACACTGAGGCACTGGGGCACTGGGACACTGAGACACTGAGACACTGAGACACTGAGACACAGAGACACTGAGGCACTGGGGCACTGGGACACTGAGACACTGAGACACTGAGACACAGAGACACTGGGACACTGAGACACTGAGACACTGAGACACAGAGACACTGAGGCACTGGGGCACTGGGACACTGAGACACTGAGACACAGAGACACAGAGACACTGAGACACTGAGACACTGAGACACTGAGACACAGAGACACTGGGACACTGAGACACTGAGACACTGATACACTGAGACACTGGGACACTGGGACACTGAGACACTGAGACACTTAGACACTGGGACACTGGGACACAGAGACACAGGGACACTGAGACACTGAGACACAGTGACACAGAGACACAGAGACACTGAGACACTGAGACACTGATACACTGAGACACTGGGACACTGGGACACTGAGACACTGAGACACAGTGACACAGAGACACAGAGACACTGGGACACTGGGACACTGAGACACTGAGACACTGAGACACTGGGACACAGAGACACTGGGACACTGAGACACTGACACACTGAGACACTGGGACATTGAGACACAGAGACACTGGGACACTGGGACACAGAGACACTGGGACACTGGGACACTGAGACACTGGGACACTGGGACACTGAGACACTGAGACACTGAGACACTGGGACACTGAGACACTGAGACACAGAGACACAGAGACACTGAGACACTGAGACACTGAGACACTGAGACACAGAGACACTGGGACACTGAGACACTGAGACACTGATACACTGAGACACTGGGACACTGGGACACTGAGACACTGAGACACTTAGACACTGGGACACTGGGACACAGAGACACAGGGACACTGAGACACTGAGACACAGTGACACAGAGACACAGAGACACTGAGACACTGAGACACTGATACACTGAGACACTGGGACACTGGGACACTGAGACACTGAGACACAGTGACACAGAGACACAGAGACACTGGGACACTGGGACACTGAGACACTGAGACACTGAGACACTGGGACACAGAGACACTGGGACACTGAGACACTGACACACTGAGACACTGGGACATTGAGACACAGAGACACTGGGACACTGGGACACAGAGACACTGGGACACTGGGACACTGAGACACTGGGACACTGGGACACTGAGACACTGAGACACTGAGACACTGGGACACTGAGACACAGTGACACTGAGACACTGGGACACAGAGACACAGGGACACTGAGACACTGGGACACAGAAACACTGAGACACTGAGACACTGAGACACAGTGACACTTAGACACTGGGACACAGAGACACAGGGACACTGAGACACTGGGACACTGAGACACTGAGACACTGAGACACTGAGACACTGAGACACTGAGACACTGAGACACAGTGACACTTAGACACTGGGACACAGACACACAGAGACACAGAGACACTGAGACACAGTGACACTGAGACACTGGGACACAGAGACACAGGGACACTGAGACACTGAGACACTGAGACACAGAGACACTGAGACACTGAGACACTGAGACACAGAGACACTGAGACACAGAGACACTGAGACACTGGTACACTGAGACACTGAGACACAGAGACACTGAGACACTGGGACACTGGGACACTGAGACACTGAGACACTGAGACACTGAGACACAGAGACACTGGGACACTGAGACACTGAGACACAGAGGCACAGAGACACTGAGACACTGAGACACTGTGACACTGAGACACAGAGACACTGGGACACTGAGACACTGAGACACAGAGACACAGAGACACTGAGACACTGAGACACTGAGACACAGAGACACAGAGACACTGGGACACTGAGACACTGAGACACAGAGACACTGAGGCACTGGGGCACTGGGGCACTGGGACACTGAGACACTGGGACACAGAGACACTGAGACACTGAGACACTGAGACACAGAGACACTGAGGCACTGGGGCACTGGGACACTGAGACACTGAGACACAGAGACACAGAGACACTGAGACACTGAGACACAGGGACACTGAGACACTGAGACACTGAGACACAGAGACACAGAGACACTGAGACACTGAGACACAGAGACACAGAGACACTGAGACACTGAGACACTGAGACACTGAGACACTGAGACACTGAGGCACTGGGACACTGAGACACTGAGACACAGAGACACAGAGACACTGGGACACTGAGACACTGAGACACAGAGACACTGGGACACTGAGACACTGAGACACTGAGACACTGGGACACTGAGACACTGAGACACTGAGACACAGAGACACTGAGGCACTGGGACACTGAGACACTGAGACACAGAGACACAGAGACACTGAGACACTGAGACACAGAGACACTGGGACACTGAGACACTGAGACACTGAGACACAGAGACACAGAGACACTGAGACAGTGAGACACAGAGACACAGAGACACAGAGACACTGGGACACTGAGACACTGAGACACTGAGACACTGGGACACTGAGACACTGAGACACAGAGACACTGAGGCACTGGGGCACTGGGACACTGAGACACTGAGACACAGAGACACAGAGACACTTTGGCACTGAGACACAGAGACACTGGGACACTGAGACACTGAGACACTGAGACACAGAGACACAGAGACACTGAGACACTGAGACACAGAGACACAGAGACACTGAGACACTGAGACACTGAGACACTGAGACACAGAGACACAGAGACACAGAGACACTGGGACACTGAGACACTGAGACACTGAGACACTGGGACACTGAGACACTGAGACACAGATACACTGAGGCACTGGGGCACTGGGACACTGAGACACTGAGACACAGAGACACAGAGACACTGAGGCACTGAGACACAGAGACACTGGGACACTGAGACACTGAGACACTGAGACACAGAGACACAGAGACACTGAGACACTGAGACACAGAGACACAGAGACACTGAGACACTGAGACACTGAGACACAGAGACACTGGGACACTGAGACACTGAGACACAGAGACACTGGGACACTGAGACACTGAGACACAGAGGCACAGAGACACTGGGACACTGAGACACTGAGACACTGTGACACTGAGACACAGAGACACTGGGACACTGAGACACTGAGACACTGAGACACAGAGACACTGAGACACTGAGACACTGAGACACTGAGACACTGAGACACAGAGACACTGAGGCACTGGGGCACTGGGGCACTGGGACACTGAGACACTGAGACACAGAGACACTGAGACACTGAGACACAGAGACACTGAGGCACTGGGGCACTGGGACACTGAGACACTGAGACACAGAGACACAGAGACACTGAGACACTGAGACACTGAGACACAGAGACACTGGGACACTGAGACACTGAGACACAGAGACACAGAGACACTGAGACACTGAGACACTGAGACACTGAGACACAGAGACACTGAGGCACTGAGACACTGAGACACAGAGACACTGAGGCACTGGGGCACTGGGACACTGAGACACTGAGACACAGAGACACAGAGACACTGGGACACTGAGACACTGAGACACAGAGACACTGGGACACTGAGACACTGAGACACAGAGACACTGGGACACTGAGACACTGAGACACTGAGACACAGAGACACTGAGGCACTGAGACAGTGAGACACAGAGACACAGAGACACAGAGACACTGGGACACTGAGACACTGAGACACTGAGACACTGGGACACTGAGACACTGAGACACAGAGACACTGAGGCACTGGGGCACTGGGACACTGAGACACTGAGACACAGAGACACAGAGACACTGAGGCACTGAGACACAGAGACACTGGGACACTGAGACACTGAGACACTGAGACACAGAGACACAGAGACACTGAGACACTGAGACACAGAGACACAGAGACACTGAGACACTGAGACACTGAGACACTGAGACACTGAGACACAGAGACACTGAGACAGTGAGACACAGAGACACAGAGACACAGAGACACTGGGACACTGAGACACTGAGACACTGAGACACTGGGACACTGAGACACTGAGACACAGAGACACTGAGGCACTGGGGCACTGGGACACTGAGACACAGAGACACAGAGACACTGAGGCACTGAGACACAGAGACACTGGGACACTGAGACACTGAGACACTGAGACACAGAGACACAGAGACACTGAGACACAGAGACACAGAGACACAGAGACACAGAGACACTGAGACACTGAGACACTGAGACACTGAGACACTGAGACACAGAGACACTGAGGCACTGGGGCACTGGGGCACTGTGACACTGAGACACTGAGACACTGAGACACTGAGACACTGAGACACAGAGACACTGAGGCACTGGGGCACTGGGACACTGAGACACTGAGACACAGAGACACAGAGACACAGAGACACTGAGACACTGAGACACAGAGACACTGGGACACTGAGACACAGAGACACTGAGACACTGAGACACTGAGACACTGAGACACAGAGACACTGAGGCACTGAGACACTGAGACACAGAGACACTGAGGCACTGGGGCACTGGGACACTGAGACACTGAGACACAGAGACACAGAGACACTGGGACACTGAGACACTGAGACACAGAGACACTGGGACACTGAGACACTGAGACACTGAGACACTGGGACACTGAGACACTGAGACACTGAGACACAGAGACACTGAGGCACTGGGACACTGAGACACTGAGACACAGAGACACAGAGACACTGAGACACTGAGACACAGAGACACTGGGACACTGAGACACTGAGACACTGAGACACAGAGACACATAGACACTGAGACACTGAGACACAGAGACACAGAGACACTAAGACACTGAGACACTTAGACACTGAGACACAGAGACACTGATACAGTGAGACACAGAGACACAGAGACACTGGGACACTGAGACACTGAGACACTGAGACACTGGCACACTGAGACACTTAGACACAGAGACACTGAGGCACTGGGGCACTGGGGCACTGAGACACAGAGACACAGAGACACTGAGGCACTGAGACACAGAGACACTGGGACACTGAGACACTGAGACACTGAGACACAGAGACACAGAGACACTGAGACACAGAGACACAGAGACACTGAGACACTGAGACACTGAGACACTGAGACACTGAGACACTGAGGCACTGAGACACTGAGACACTGAGACACTGAGACACTGAGACACTGAGACACTGAGACACTGAGACACAGAGACACTGAGACACTGAGACACAGAGACACTGGGACACTGAGACACTGAGACACAGAGACACTGAGGCACTGGGGCACTGGGACACTGAGACACTGAGACACTGAGACATAGAGACACTGGGACACTGATACACTGAGACACTGAGACACAGAGACACTGAGGCACTGGGGCACTGGGACACTGAGACACTGAGACACTGAGACACAGAGCCACAGAGACACAGAGACACAGAGACACAGAGACACAGAGACACTGAGACACAGAGACACTGAGACACTGAGACACTGGGACACTGAGACACTGAGACACAGAGACACTGAGACACTGAGACACTGGGACACTGAGACACTGAGACACTGAGACACAGAGACACTGGGACACTGAGACACAGAGACACTGAGACACAGAGACACTGAGACACTGAGACACTGAGACACTGAGACACTGAGACACAGAGACACTGGGACACTGAGACACAGAGACACTGAGGCACTGGGGCACTGGGACACTGAGACACTGAGACACTGAGACACAGAGACACAGAGACACTGGGACACTGAGACACTGAGACACTGAGACACAGAGACACAGAGACACAGAGACACTGAGACACTGAGACACAGAGACACTGAGACACAGAGACACAGAGACACAGAGACACTGAGACACTGAGACACAGAGACACAGAGACACAGAGACACAGAGACACTGAGACACAGAGACACTGAGACACTGAGACACTGAGACACAGAGACACAGAGACACAGAGACACAGAGACACTGAGACACTGAGACACAGAGACACTGAGACACTGAGACACTGGGACACTGAGACACTGAGACACAGAGACACAGAGACACTGGGACACTGAGACACTGGGACACTGAGACACTGAGACATTGAGACACAGAGACACTGGGACACTGAGACACAGAGACACTGAGACACAGAGACACAGAGACACTGAGGCACTGAGACACAGAGACACAGAGACACTGAGACACTGAGACAATGAGACACAGAGACACTGAGGCACTGGGGCACTGGGACACTGAGACACTGAGACACAGAGACACAGAGACACAGAGACACTGGGACACTGAGACACAGAGACACTGAGACACAGACACAGAGACACTGAGACACTGAGACACTGAGACACTGAGACACAGAGACACTGGGACACTGAGACACTGAGACACTGAGACACAGAGACACAGAGACACTGAGACACAGAGACACTGAGACACTGAGACACAGAGACACTGAGACACAGAGACACAGAGACACAGAGGCACTGGGGCACTGGGACACTGAGACACTGAGACACAGAGACACAGAGACACAGAGACACTGAGACACTGAGACACAGAGACACTGAGACACTGAGACACAGAGACACAGAGACACAGGGACACTGAGACACTGAGACACAGAGACACAGAGACACTGAGGCACTGAGACACAGAGACACAGAGACACTGAGACACAGAGACACTGAGACACTGAGACACAGAGACACTGAGACACAGAGACACAGAGGCACTGGGGCACTGGGACACTGAGACACTGAGACACTGAGACACAGAGACACTGAGACACTGAGACACAGAGACACAGAGACACAGGGACACTGAGACACAGAGACACAGAGACACAGAGACACAGAGACACTGAGACACTGGGACACTGAGACACTGAGACACAGAGACACAGAGACACAGGGACACTGAGACACTGAGACACAGAGACACAGAGACACTGAGGCACTGGGGCACTGGGACACTGAGACACTGAGACACAGAGACACAGAGACACTGGGACACTGAGACACTGAGACACTGAGACACTGAGACACAGAGACACTGGGACACTGAGACACTGAGACACAGAGACACTGAGACACAGAGACACAGAGACACTGGGACACTGAGACACTGAGACACAGAGACACAGAGACACTGAGACACTGAGACACTGAGACACAGAGACACTGAGGCACTGGGACACAGAGACACAGAGACACTGAGACACTGAGACACTGGGACACTGGGACACTGAGACACTGAGACACAGAGACACTGAGACACTGAGACACTGAGACACTGAGACACAGAGACACAGAGACACAGGGACACAGAGACACAGAGACACTGAGACACTGAGACACTGAGACACTGAGACACAGAGACACTGAGGCACTGAGACACAGAGACACAGAGACACTGAGACACAGAGACACTGAGACACTGATACACAGAGACACTGAGACACAGAGACACAGAGACACAGATGCACTGGGGCACTGGGACACTGAGACACTGAGACACAGAGACACAGAGACACAGAGACACTGAGACACTGAGACACAGAGACACTGAGACACTGAGACACAGAGACACAGAGACACTGAGACACAGAGACACTGAGACACAGAGACACTGAGACACTGAGACACAGAGACACTGAGACACTGAGACACTGAGACACAGAGACACAGAGACACAGAGACACTGAGACACAGAGACACTGAGACACTGAGACACTGGGACACTGAGACACTGAGACACAGAGACACTGGGACACTGAGACACTGGGACACTGAGACACTGAGACACTGAGACACAGAGACACTGGGACACTGAGACACTGAGACACAGAGACACTGAGACACAGAGACACAGAGACACTGAGACACTGAGACACTGGGACACTGAGACACTGAGACACAGAGACACTGGGACACTGAGACACAGAGACACTGAGGCACTGGGGCACTGGGACACTGAGACACTGAGACACTGAGACACAGAGACACAGAGACACTGGGACACTGAGACACTGAGACACTGAGACACAGAGACACTGGGACACTGAGACACTGAGACACAGAGACACAGAGACACAGAGACACAGAGACACTGGGACACTGAGACACAGAGACACTGAGACACTGAGACACAGAGACACTGGGACACTGGGACACTGGGACACAGAGACACTGGGACACTGAGACACTGAGACACTGAGACACTGGGACACTGGGACACTGAGACACTGAGACACTGAGACACAGAGACACAGAGACACTGGCACACTGAGACACTGAGACACTGAGACACTGAGACACAGAGACACTGGGACACTGAGACACTGAGACACAGAGACACAGAGACACAGAGACACAGAGACACTGGGACACTGAGACACAGAGACACTGAGACACAGAGACACTGGGACACTGAGACACTGAGACACAGAGACACAGAGACACAGAGACACTGGGACACTGAGACACTGGGACACTGAGACACTGAGACACAGAGACACTGGGACACTGAGACACAGAGACACTGAGGCACTGGGGCACTGGGACACTGAGACACTGAGACACTGAGACACAGAGACACAGAGACACTGAGACACTGAGACACTGAGACACAGAGACACTGAGGCACTGGGGCACTGGGACACTGAGACACTGAGACACTGAGACACTGAGACACTGAGACACAGAGACACTGGGACACTGAGACACTGAGACACAGAGACACAGAGACACAGAGACACAGAGACACTGGGACACTGAGACACAGAGACACTGAGACACTGAGACACAGAGACACTGGGACACTGGGACACTGGGACACAGAGACACAGAGACACAGAGACACTGAGACACTGAGACACTGGGACACTGAGACACTGAGACACAGAGACACTGGGACACTGAGACACAGAGACACTGAGGCACTGGGGCACTGGGACACTGAGACACTGAGACACTGAGACACAGAGACACAGAGACACTGGGACACTGAGACACTGAGACACTGAGACACTGAGACACAGAGACACTGGGACACTGAGACACTGAGACACAGAGACACAGAGACACAGAGACACAGAGACACTGGGACACTGAGACACAGAGACACTGAGACACTGAGACACAGAGACACTGGGACACTGGGACACTGGGACACAGAGACACTGGGACACTGAGACACTGAGACACTGAGACACTGGGACACTGGGACACTGAGACACTGAGACACTGAGACACAGAGACACAGAGACACTGGCACACTGAGACACTGAGACACTGAGACACTGAGACACAGAGACACTGGGACACTGAGACACTGAGACACAGAGACACAGAGACACAGAGACACAGAGACACTGGGACACTGAGACACTGAGACACAGAGACACTGGGACACTGAGACACTGAGACACAGAGACACAGAGACACAGAGACACTGGGACACTGAGACACTGGGACACTGAGACACTGAGACACAGAGACACTGGGACACTGAGACACAGAGACACTGAGGCACTGGGGCACTGGGACACTGAGACACTGAGACACTGAGACACAGAGACACAGAGACACTGAGACACTGAGACACTGAGACACTGAGACACAGAGACACTGGGGCACTGGGGCACTGGGACACTGAGACACAGAGAAACTGAGACACTGTGACACTGAGACACTGAGACACTGTGACACTGAGACACTGAGACACAGAGACACAGAGACACTGGGACACTGAGACACTGAGACACAGAGACACTGAGGCACTGAGACACAGAGGCACTGGGGCACTGGGACACTGAGACACTGAGACACAGAGGCACTGGGGCACTGGGACACTGAGACACTGAGACACAGAGACACAGAGACACAGAGACACTGAGACACTGAGACACAGAGACACAGAGGCACTGAGACACTGAGACACAGAGACACTGAGACACTGAGACACAGAGACACTGAGACACAGAGACACTGAGGCACTGGGGCACTGGGACACTGAGACACTGAGACACTGAGACACAGAGACACAGAGACACTGGGACACTGAGACACTGAGACACTGAGACACAGAGACACTGGGACACTGAGACACTGAGACACAGAGACACAGAGACACAGAGACACAGAGACACTGGGACACTGAGACA
Source organism: Pristiophorus japonicus (assembly GCF_044704955.1). Classification (NCBI taxonomy): domain Eukaryota; kingdom Metazoa; phylum Chordata; class Chondrichthyes; family Pristiophoridae; genus Pristiophorus; species Pristiophorus japonicus. The sequence goes on from NW_027250977.1 coordinate 73,482, forward strand.
CAGAGACACTGAGACACTGAGACACAGAGACACTGGGACACTGGGACACTGGGACACAGAGACACTGGGACACTGAGACACTGAGACACTGAGACACTGGGACACTGGGACACTGAGACACTGAGACACTGAGACACAGAGACACAGAGACACTGGCACACTGAGACACTGAGACACTGAGACACTGAGACACAGAGACACTGGGACACTGAGACACTGAGACACAGAGACACAGAGACACAGAGACACAGAGACACTGGGACACTGAGACACAGAGACACTGAGACACAGAGACACTGGGACACTGAGACACTGAGACACAGAGACACAGAGACACAGAGACACTGGGACACTGAGACACTGGGACACTGAGACACTGAGACACAGAGACACTGGGACACTGAGACACAGAGACACTGAGGCACTGGGGCACTGGGACACTGAGACACTGAGACACTGAGACACAGAGACACAGAGACACTGAGACACTGAGACACTGAGACACAGAGACACTGAGGCACTGGGGCACTGGGACACTGAGACACTGAGACACTGAGACACTGAGACACTGAGACACAGAGACACTGGGACACTGAGACACTGAGACACAGAGACACAGAGACACAGAGACACAGAGACACTGGGACACTGAGACACAGAGACACTGAGACACTGAGACACAGAGACACTGGGACACTGGGACACTGGGACACAGAGACACAGAGACACAGAGACACTGAGACACTGAGACACTGGGACACTGAGACACTGAGACACAGAGACACTGGGACACTGAGACACAGAGACACTGAGGCACTGGGGCACTGGGACACTGAGACACTGAGACACTGAGACACAGAGACACAGAGACACTGGGACACTGAGACACTGAGACACTGAGACACTGAGACACAGAGACACTGGGACACTGAGACACTGAGACACAGAGACACAGAGACACAGAGACACAGAGACACTGGGACACTGAGACACAGAGACACTGAGACACTGAGACACAGAGACACTGGGACACTGGGACACTGGGACACAGAGACACTGGGACACTGAGACACTGAGACACTGAGACACTGGGACACTGGGACACTGAGACACTGAGACACTGAGACACAGAGACACAGAGACACTGGCACACTGAGACACTGAGACACTGAGACACTGAGACACAGAGACACTGGGACACTGAGACACTGAGACACAGAGACACAGAGACACAGAGACACAGAGACACTGGGACACTGAGACACTGAGACACAGAGACACTGGGACACTGAGACACTGAGACACAGAGACACAGAGACACAGAGACACTGGGACACTGAGACACTGGGACACTGAGACACTGAGACACAGAGACACTGGGACACTGAGACACAGAGACACTGAGGCACTGGGGCACTGGGACACTGAGACACTGAGACACTGAGACACAGAGACACAGAGACACTGAGACACTGAGACACTGAGACACTGAGACACAGAGACACTGGGGCACTGGGGCACTGGGACACTGAGACACAGAGAAACTGAGACACTGTGACACTGAGACACTGAGACACTGTGACACTGAGACACTGAGACACAGAGACACAGAGACACTGGGACACTGAGACACTGAGACACAGAGACACTGAGGCACTGAGACACAGAGGCACTGGGGCACTGGGACACTGAGACACTGAGACACAGAGGCACTGGGGCACTGGGACACTGAGACACTGAGACACAGAGACACAGAGACACAGAGACACTGAGACACTGAGACACAGAGACACAGAGGCACTGAGACACTGAGACACAGAGACACTGAGACACTGAGACACAGAGACACTGAGACACTGAGACACTGGGACACTGAGACACTGAGACACAGAGACACTGGGACACTGGGACACTGAGGCACTGAGACACAGAGACACTGAGGCACTGGGGCACTGGGACACTGAGACACTGAGACACTGAGACACAGTGACACTGAGACACTGGGACACTGAGACACTGAGACACAGGGACACTGGGACACTGAGGCACTGAGACACAGAGACACTGAGACACTGGGGCACTGGGACACTGAGACACTGAGACACAGAGACACAGAGACACTGAGACACTGTGACACTGAGACACTGAGACACAGACACACAGAGACACAGAGACACTGAGACACTGAGACACTGAGACACAGAGACACAGAGACACTGAGGCACTGGGGCACTGGGACACTGAGACACTGAGACACTGAGACACTGAGACACTGTGACACTGAGACACAGAGACACTGAGACACTGGGACACTGAGACACTGAGACACTGAGACACAGAGACACTGAGGCACTGAAACACAGAGGCACTGGGGCACTGGGACACTGAGACACTGAGACACAGAGGCACTGGGACACTGAGGCACTGAGACACTGAGACACAGAGACACAGAGACACTGAGACACTGAGACACAGTGACACTGGGACACAGTGACACTGGGACACTGAGACACAGAGACACAGAGACACTGAGACACTGAGACACTGAGACACAGAGACACTGAGGCACTGGGGCACTGGGACACTGAGACACTGAGACACAGAGACACAGAGACACTGAGACACTGTGACACTGAGACACTGAGACACTGAGACACAGAGACACTGAGACACTGAGACACTGAGACACAGAAACACTGAGGCACTGGGGCACTGGGACACTGAGACACTGAGACACAGAGATACTGAGACACTGAGACACTGAGACACTGTGACACTGAGACACAGAGACACTGGGACACTGAGACACTGAGACACAGAGACACTGAGGCACTGGGGCACTGGGACACTGAGACACTGAGACACAGAGACACTGAGACACTGAGACACTGAGACACTGAGACACAGAGACACTGGGACACTGAGACACTGAGACACAGAGACACAGAGCCACTGAGACACTGAGACACAGAGACACAGAGGCACTGGGGCACTGGGACACTGAGACACTGAGACACAGAGACACAGAGACACAGAGACACTGAGACACTGAGACACAGAGACACAGAGACACTGAGACACAGAGACACTGAGACACTGAGACACAGAGACACTGAGACACTGGGACACTGAGACACTGAGACACAGAGACACTGGGACACTGGGACACTGAGGCACTGAGACACTGAGGCACTGGGGCACTGGGACACTGAGACACAGAGACACTGAGACACTGAGACACTGAGGCACTGAGACACAGAGACACTGGGGCACTGAGACACAGAGACAGTGAGACACTGAGACACTGAGACACAGAGACACTGAGGCACTGGGGCACTGAGACACTGAGACACAGAGACACAGAGACACAGAGACACAGAGACACTGAGACACAGAGACACAGAGACACTGAGACACAGAGACACAGAGACACAGAGACACAGAGAGACTGAGACACTGAGACACTGAGACACAGAGACACAGAGAGACTGAGACACTGAGACACTGAGACACAGAGACACAGAGACACAGAGACACTGAGACACTGAGACACTGAGACATCGGGGGCACTGGGACACTGAGACACTGAGACACAGAGACACTGAGACACTGAGACACTGAGACACAGAGACACTGAGACACTGAGACACTGAGACACAGAGACACAGAGACACTGAGACACTGAAACACTGAGACACAGAGACACTGAGGCACTGGGGCACTGGGACACTGAGACACTGAGACACTGAGACACAGAGACACAGAGACACAGAGACACTGAGACACAGTGACACTGAGACACTGGGACACTGAGACACTGGGACACAGAGACACTGGGACACTGAGACACAGAGACAATGAGACACTTGGACACTGGGACACTGAGACACTGAGACACAGAGACACTGAGACACTGAGACACTGATACACAGTGACACAGAGACACTGAGACACTGAGACACTGAGACACTGATACACAGTGACACAGAGACACTGGGACACTGGGACACAGAGACACTGAGACACTGAAACACTGGGACACTGAGACACTGAGACACAGAGACACTGAGACACTGAGACACTGATACACAGTGACACAGAGACAGTGGGACACTGGGATACTGAGACACTGAGACACTGAGACACAGAGACACAGAGACACTGGGACACTGAGACACAGAGACACAGAGACACAGAGACACTGAGACACTGAGACACAGAGACACAGAGACACAGGGACACTGAGACATTGAGACACAGAGACACTGGGGCACTGGGACACTGAGACACTGAGACACAGAGACACTGAGGCACTGGGGCACTGGGGCACTGGGACACTGAGACACTGAGACACAGAGACACAGGGACACTGAGACATTGAGACACAGAGACACTGGGGCACTGGGACACTGAGACACAGAGACACTGAGACACTGAGACACTGAGACACAGAGACACTGAGACACTGAGACACAGAGACACAGAGACACTGAGACACAGAGACACTGAGGCACTGGGACACTGAGGCACTGGGACACTGAGACACTGGGACACTGAGACACTGAGACACAGAGACACAGGGACACTGAGACATTGAGACACAGAGACACTGGGACACTGAGGCACTGGGACACTGAGACACTGGGACACTGAGACACTGAGACACAGAGACACAGGGACACTGAGACATTGAGACACAGAGACACTGGGGCACTGGGACACTGAGACACAGAGACACTGAGACACTGAGACACTGAGACACTGAGACACAGAGACACTGAGACACTGAGACACTGAGACACAGAGACACAGAGACACTGAGACACAGAGACACTGAGGCACTGGGACACTGAGACACTGAGACACAGAGACACAGAGACACAGAGACACTGAGACACTGAGACACAGTGACACTGAGACACTGGGACACAGAGACACTGAGACACTGAGACACTGAGACACTGAGACACAGAGACACTGAGACACTGAAACACTGAGACACAGAGACACTGAGGCACTGGGGCACTGGGACACTGAGACACTGAGACACAGAGACACAGAGACACAGAGGCACTGAGACACTGAGACACAGTGACACTGAGACACTGGGACACAGAGACACTGGGACACTGAGACACAGAGACAATGAGACACTTGGACACTGGGACACTGAGACA
>NW_027250978.1:0-78503 GCF_044704955.1 Pristiophorus japonicus
CTCCCTCTTGCCATTCTGTCTCCCTCCATCTCCCCATTCTGTCTCTCCCTTTCCCCATTCTTTCTCTCCCTCTCCCCATTCTCGCTCTATCCCTCTCCCCATTCTCTCTCTCCACTCCACATTCCGTCTCACTCCCACTCTCCATTCTCTCTCTCCCTCTCTCCATTCTCTCTCTCCCCATTCTGTGTGTCTCCCTCTCCCCACCCTGTCTCTCTCCCTCTTCCTATTCTGTCTCCCTCCATCTCCCCATTCTGTCTCTCCATTTCCCCATTCTGTCTCTCCCTCTCCCCATTCTGTCTCTCTCCCTCTCCCCATTCGGACTTTCTCTCTCCCCATTCTCACTCTCCCTCTCCCCATTCTGTCTGTCCCTCTCTCCATTCTCTCTCCCCCTCCCCATTCAATCTCTCTCTCTCTCCATTCTGTCTCTGACCCTCTCGCCATTCTCTCTCTCCCACTCCCCATTCTCTCACTCCATCTCCCCATTCTGTGTGTCTGCCTCTCCCCATACTGTCTCTCCCTCTCCCTATTCTGTCTCCCTCCCTCTCTCCATTCTGTCTCTCACCCTCTCTCCATTCTGTCTCTCTCCCGCTCTCCATTCTGCCACTCACCCTCTCACCATTCTCTCTCTCCCTCTCACTATTCTGTCTCTCTCCCTGTCCTCATTCTGTCTCTCCCTCTCCACATTCACTCTCTCCCTCTTCCCATTCTGTCTCTCTCCCTCTCCCCATTCTGTCTCTCTCCATCTCTCCATTCTGTCTCTCACCCTCTCACCATTCTGTCTCTCCCTTTCTCTATTCTCTCTCTCCCTCTCCCCATTCTGTCTCTCCCTCTCCCCATTCTCTCTCTCTCTCTCCCCCCAATCACCTCTCTCTCCCTCTCTCCATTCTCTCCCTCCCTCTCCCAATCTCCCTCTCCCTCTCCCCATTCTATCTCTCTCCCTCCCTCCATTCTATCTCTCTCCCTCTCCCCATTCTGTCTCTCCCTCTTCCCCATTCTCTCTCTCCCTCTCTCCATTCTGTCACTCCCTTTCCCCATTCCATCTCTCCCTCTCCCCATTCTGTCTCTCCCTCTCTCCATTCTGTCTCTCTCTCTCCCCATTCTATATCTCGCCCTTTCCTGATTCTGTCTCTCTACCTCCTCCCTATTTTGTGTCTCTCCCTCTCCCCTTTCTGTCTACCCCTCTCTCCATTCCGTGTCTCTCTCCCTATCCCCATTCTCTCTCTCCCTCTCCCAAGTCTGTGTCTCTCATCCTCTCACCAGACTGTGTCTCTCTCCCTCTCCCCATTCTGTGTGTCTCCCTCTCCCCAGTCTGTGTCAGTCCCTCTCCCCAGTCTGTGTCTGGTCTCCCCATGCTATCTCTCCCCCTCTCCCCATCCTGTCTCTCTCCCTCTCCGCATTCTGTCTCTCTCCCACTTTCCATTCTGTCTCCCTCCTTCTCCCCATTCTCTCTCTCCACTCCACATTCTGTCTCACTCCCTCTCTCCATTCTCTCTCTCTCTCTCTCCATTCTCTCTCTCCCTCTCCCCATTCTGTCTCTCTCCATCTCCCCATTCGGACTTTCTCTCTCCACATTCTCACTCTCGCACTCCCCATTCTGTCTGTCCCTCTCTCCGTTCTGTCTCTCTCTCTCCCCATTCTGTCTCTCTCCCTTTCCCCATTCTGTCTCTCTTCCTCCTCCCCATTTTGTGTCCCTCCTTCTCCCCATTCTATCTCTCTTCCTCTCCCCATCCTGTCTCTCTCCCTCTCCCCATTCTCTCTCTCCCTCTTCCCATTCTGTCTCTCTCCCTCTCCCCGTTCTCTCTCTCTCCCTTTCCACATTCCGATTCTCCCTCTCCCCATTATGTCTCACTCCCTCTCCCCATTCTCTCGCTCTCTCCGCTCCCCATTCTGTCTTTCCATCTCTCCATTCTGTCTCTCTCTCTCCCCATTATACCTCTTGCCCTTTCCCCATTCTGTCTCTCTTCCTCCTCCCCATTTTGTGTCTCTCCCTCTCCCCATTCTGTCTGTCCCTCTCTCCATTCTCTCTCTCCCTCTCTCCATTCTGTCTCTCCCTCTCCCCATTCTCTCTCTCCCTCTTCCCATTCTGTCTCTCACCCTCTCCCCGTTCTCTCTCTCTCCCTTTCCACATTCTGATTCTCCCTCTCCCCATGATGTCTCACTCCCTCTCCCCATTCTCTCGCTCCCTCCCGCTCCCCATTCTGTCTCTCCATCTTTCCATTCTCTCTCTCCCTCTCCCCAGTCTGTGTCTCTCATCCTCTCACCAGAATGTGTGTCTCTCTCTCTCCTCATTCTATGTGTCTCCCTCTCCCCACCCTGTCTCTCTCCCTCTTCCCATTCTGTCTCCCTCCATCTCCCCATTCTGTCTCTCCCTTTCCCCATTCTTTCTCTCCCTCTCCCCATTCTCGCTCTATCCCTCTCCCCATTCTCTCTCTCCACTCCACATTCCGTCTCACTCCCACTCTCCATTCTCTCTCTCCCTCTCTCCATTCTCTCTCTCCCCATTCTGTGTGTCTCCCTCTCCCCACCCTGTCTCTCTCCCTCTTCCTATTCTGTCTCCCTCCATCTCCCCATTCTGTCTCTCCCTTTCCCCATTCTGTCTCTCCCTCTCCCCATTCTGTCTCTCTCTCTCTCCCCATTCAGTCCCTCCCTCTCTCCATTCTCTCTCTCACTCTCTCCATTCTGTCTCTCCCTCTTCCCATTCTCTCTCTCCCTCTCCCCATTCTGTCTCTCTCCCTCTCCCCGTTCTCTCTCTCTCCCTTTCCCCATTCTGATTCTCCCTCTCCCCATTATGTCTCACTCCCTCTCTCCATTCTCTCTCTCTCAAGCTCCCCATTCTGTCTCTCCATCTTTCCATTCTGTCTCCCTCTCTCGCCATTCTATCTCTCGCCCTTTCCCCATTCTGTCTCTCTTCCTCCTCCCCATTTTGTGCCTCTCCCTCTCCCCATTCTGTCTCTCCCTCTCTCCATTCCGTGTCTCTCTCCCTCTCACGATTCCATCTCTCCCTCTCCTCATCCTGTCTCTCTCCCTCTCCCCATTCTGTCTCTCTCCCTCTCTCCATTCTGTCTCCCTCCCTCTCCCCATTCTGCCTCTCCCTCTCCCCATTCTGTCTCTCTCCTTCTCCCCATTCTCTCTCCCACTCTCTCCATTCCGTCTCTCCATCTCTCCATTCCGTCTCACCCTCTCTCTGTTCTGTCTCTCTCCCTCTCCCCATTCTGTCCCTCCCTCTCTCTATTCTCTCTCTCCCTCTCTCCATTCTGTCTCTCCCTCTCCCCATTCTCTCTCTCCCTCTCCCCATTCTCTCTCTTTCCCTCTCCCTGTTCACTCTCTCTCCCTCTCCCCATTCTGATTCTCCCTCTCCCCATTATGTCTAACTCCCTCTCCCCATTCTCTCTCTCTCCCGCTCCCCATTCTGTCTCTCCATCTTTCCATTCTCTCTCTCCCTCTCCCCAGTCTGTGTCTCTCATCCTCTCACCAGAATGTGTCTCTCTCCCTCTCCTCATTCTATGTGTCTCCCTCTCCCCACCCTGTCTCTCTCCCTCTTGCCATTCTGTCTCCCTCCATCTCCCCATTCTGTCTCTCCCTTTCCCCATTCTTTCTCTCCCTCTCCCCATTCTCGCTCTATCCCTCTCCCCATTCTCTCTCTCCACTCCACATTCCGTCTCACTCCCACTCTCCATTCTCTCTCTCCCTCTCTCCATTCTCTCTCTCCCCATTCTGTGTGTCTCCCTCTCCCCACCCTGTCTCTCTCCCTCTTCCTATTCTGTCTCCCTCCATCTCCCCATTCTGTCTCTCCCTTTCCCCATTCTGTCTCTCCCTCTCCCCATTCTGTCTCTCTCCCTCTCCCCATTCGGACTTTCTCTCTCCCCATTCTCACTCTCCCTCTCCCCATTCTGTCTGTCCCTCTCTCCATTCTCTCTCCCCCTCCCCATTCAATCTCTCTCTCTCTCCATTCTGTCTCTGACCCTCTCGCCATTCTCTCTCTCCCACTCCCCATTCTCTCACTCCATCTCCCCATTCTGTGTGTCTGCCTCTCCCCATACTGTCTCTCCCTCTCCCTATTCTGTCTCCCTCCCTCTCTCCATTCTGTCTCTCACCCTCTCTCCATTCTGTCTCTCTCCCGCTCTCCATTCTGCCACTCACCCTCTCACCATTCTCTCTCTCCCTCTCACTATTCTGTCTCTCTCCCTGTCCTCATTCTGTCTCTCCCTCTCCACATTCACTCTCTCCCTCTTCCCATTCTGTCTCTCTCCCTCTCCCCATTCTGTCTCTCTCCATCTCTCCATTCTGTCTCTCGCCCTCTCACCATTCTGTCTCTCCCTTTCTCTATTCTCTCTCTCCCTCTCCCCATTCTGTCTCTCCCTCTCCCCATTCTCTCTCTCTCTCTCCCCCCAATCACCTCTCTCTCCCTCTCTCCATTCTCTCCCTCCCTCTCCCAATCTCCCTCTCCCTCTCCCCATTCTATCTCTCTCCCTCCCTCCATTCTATCTCTCTCCCTCTCCCCATTCTGTCTCTCCCTCTTCCCCATTCTCTCTCTCCCTCTCTCCATTCTGTCACTCCCTTTCCCCATTCCATCTCTCCCTCTCCCCATTCTGTCTCTCCCTCTCTCCATTCTGTCTCTCTCTCTCCCCATTCTATATCTCGCCCTTTCCTGATTCTGTCTCTCTACCTCCTCCCTATTTTGTGTCTCTCCCTCTCCCCTTTCTGTCTACCCCTCTCTCCATTCCGTGTCTCTCTCCCTATCCCCATTCTCTCTCTCCCTCTCCCAAGTCTGTGTCTCTCATCCTCTCACCAGACTGTGTCTCTCTCCCTCTCCCCATTCTGTGTGTCTCCCTCTCCCCAGTCTGTGTCAGTCCCTCTCCCCAGTCTGTGTCTGGTCTCCCCATGCTATCTCTCCCCCTCTCCCCATCCTGTCTCTCTCCCTCTCCGCATTCTGTCTCTCTCCCACTTTCCATTCTGTCTCCCTCCTTCTCCCCATTCTCTCTCTCCACTCCACATTCTGTCTCACTCCCTCTCTCCATTCTCTCTCTCTCTCTCTCCATTCTCTCTCTCCCTCTCCCCATTCTGTCTCTCTCCATCTCCCCATTCGGACTTTCTCTCTCCACATTCTCACTCTCGCACTCCCCATTCTGTCTGTCCCTCTCTCCATTCTGTCTCTCTCTCTCCCCATTCTGTCTCTCTCCCTTTCCCCATTCTGTCTCTCTTCCTCCTCCCCATTTTGTGTCCCTCCTTCTCCCCATTCTATCTCTCTTCCTCTCCCCATCCTGTCTCTCTCCCTCTCCCCATTCTCTCTCTCCCTCTTCCCATTCTGTCTCTCTCCCTCTCCCCGTTCTCTCTCTCTCCCTTTCCACATTCCGATTCTCCCTCTCCCCATTATGTCTCACTCCCTCTCCCCATTCTCTCGCTCTCTCCGCTCCCCATTCTGTCTTTCCATCTCTCCATTCTGTCTCTCTCTCTCCCCATTATACCTCTTGCCCTTTCCCCATTCTGTCTCTCTTCCTCCTCCCCATTTTGTGTCTCTCCCTCTCCCCATTCTGTCTGTCCCTCTCTCCATTCTCTCTCTCCCTCTCTCCATTCTGTCTCTCCCTCTCCCCATTCTCTCTCTCCCTCTTCCCATTCTGTCTCTCACCCTCTCCCCGTTCTCTCTCTCTCCCTTTCCACATTCTGATTCTCCCTCTCCCCATGATGTCTCACTCCCTCTCCCCATTCTCTCGCTCCCTCCCGCTCCCCATTCTGTCTCTCCATCTTTCCATTCTCTCTCTCCCTCTCCCCAGTCTGTGTCTCTCATCCTCTCACCAGAATGTGTGTCTCTCTCTCTCCTCATTCTATGTGTCTCCCTCTCCCCACCCTGTCTCTCTCCCTCTTCCCATTCTGTCTCCCTCCATCTCCCCATTCTGTCTCTCCCTTTCCCCATTCTTTCTCTCCCTCTCCCCATTCTCGCTCTATCCCTCTCCCCATTCTCTCTCTCCACTCCACATTCCGTCTCACTCCCACTCTCCATTCTCTCTCTCCCTCTCTCCATTCTCTCTCTCCCCATTCTGTGTGTCTCCCTCTCCCCACCCTGTCTCTCTCCCTCTTCCTATTCTATCTCCCTCCATCTCCCCATTCTGTCTCTCCCTTTCCCCATTCTGTCTCTCCCTCTCCCCATTCTGTCTCTCTCCCTCTCCCCATTCGGACTTTCTCTCTCCCCATTCTCACTCTCCCTCTCCCCATTCTGTCTGTCCCTCTCTCCATTCTCTCTCCCCCTCCCCATTCAATCTCTCTCTCTCTCCATTCTGTCTCTGACCCTCTCGCCATTCTCTCTCCCCCTCCCCATTGAATCTCTCTCTCTCTCCATTCTGTCTCTGACCCTCTCGCCATTCTCTCTCTCCCTCTCCCCATTCTCTCACTCCATCTCCCCATTCTGTGTGTCTGCCTCTCCCCATACTGTCTCTCCCTCTCCCTATTCTGTCTCCCTCCCTCTCTCCATTCTGTCTCTCACCCTCTCTCCATTCTGTCTCTCTCCCTCTCTCCATTCTGCCACTCACCCTCTCACCATTCTCTCTCTCCCTCTCACTATTCTGTCTCTCTCCCTGTCCTCATTCTGTCTCTCCCTCTCCACATTCACTCTCTCCCTCTTCCCATTCTGTCTCTCTCCCTCTCCCCATTCTGTCTCTCTCCATCTCTCCATTCTGTCTCTCGCCCTCTCACCATTCTGTCTCTCCCTTTCTCTATTCTCTCTCTCCCTCTCCCCATTCTGTCTCTCCCTCTCCCCATTCTCTCTCTCTCTCTCCCACCATTCACCTCTCTCTCCCTCTCTCCATTCTCTCCCTCCCTCTCCCAATCTCCCTCTCCCTCTCCCCATTCTATCTCTCTCCCTCCCTCCATTCTATCTCTCTCCCTCTCCCCATTCTGTCTCTCCCTCTTCCCCATTCTCTCTCTCCCTCTCTCCATTCTGTCACTCCCTTTCCCCATTCCATCTCTCCCTCTCCCCATTCTGTCTCTCCCTCTCTCCATTCTGTCTCTCTCTCTCCCCATTCTGTCTCTCCCTCTTCCCCATTCTCTCTCTCCCTCTCTCCATTCTGTCACTCCCTTTCCCCATTCCATCTCTCCCTCTCTCCATTCTGCCACTCACCCTCTCACCATTCTCTCTCTCCCTCTCACTATTCTGTCTCTCTCCCTGTCCTCATTCTGTCTCTCCCTCTCCACATTCACTCTCTCCCTCTTCCCATTCTGTCTCTCTCCCTCTCCCCATTCTGTCTCTCTCCATCTCTCCATTCTGTCTCTCGCCCTCTCACCATTCTGTCTCTCCCTTTCTCTATTCTCTCTCTCCCTCTCCCCATTCTGTCTCTCCCTCTCCCCATTCTCTCTCTCTCTCTCCCCCCATTCACCTCTCTCTCCCTCTCTCCATTCTCTCCCCCCATCTCCCAATCTCCCTCTCCCTCTCCCCATTCTATCTCTCTCCCTCCCTCCATTCTATCTCTCTCCCTCTCCCCATTCTGTCTCTCCCTCTTCCCCATTCTCTATCTCCCTCTCTGCATTCTGTCACTCCCTTTCCCCATTCCATCTCTCCCTCTCCCCATTCTGGCTCTCTCCCTCTCCCCATTCTGTCCCTCCCTCTCTCCATTCTCTCTCTCCCTCTCTCCATTCTGTCTCTCCCTCTCCCCATTCTCTCTCTCCCTCTCCCCATTCTGTCTCTCTCCCGCTCCCCGTTCTCTCTCTCTCCCTCTCCCCATTCTGATTCTCCCTCTCCCCATTATGTCTCACTCCCTCTCTCCATTCTCTCTCTCTCCAGCTCCCCATTCTGTCTCTCCATCTCTCCATTCTGTCTCCCTCTCTCGCCATTCTATCTCTCGCCCTTTCCCCATTCTGTCTCTCTTCCTCCTCCCCATTTTGTGCCTCTCCCTCTCCCCATTCTGTCTCTCCCTCTCTCCATTACGTGTCTCTCTCCCTCTCACGATTCCATCTCTCCCTCTCCTCATCCTGTCTCTCTCCCTCTCCCCATTCTGTCTCTCTCCCTCTCTCCATTCTGTCTCCCTCCCTCTCCCCATTCTGCCTCTCCCTCTCCCCATTCTGTCTCTCTCCTTCTCCCCATTCTCTCTCCTACTCTCTCCATTCCGTCTCTCCATCTCTCCATTCCGTCTCACCCTCTCTCTATTCTGTCTCTCTCCCTCTCCCCATTCTGTCCCTCCCTCTCTCCATTCTCTCTCTCCCTCTCTCCATTCTGTCTCTCCCTCTCCCCATTCTCTCTCTCCCTCTCCCCATTCTGTCTCTCTCCCTCTCCCCATTCTCTCTCGCCCGCTCCCCATTCTCTCTCTCCTCTCTCCATTCGGTCTCTCCCTCTCTCCATTCTGTCTCTCTCCCTCTCCCCATTCTGTCACTCCCTCTCCCCATTCTCTCTCCCTCTCCCCATTCTCTCCCATCTCTCACGATTCTGTCACTCTCCCTCGATCCATTCTCTCCATCACTCCCCCCATTCTGTCCCTCACTCTCCGCATTCTGTCTCTATCCCTCTTCCCATTCTTTGTCTCCCACTCCCCATTCTTTCTCTTCCACTCCCCATTCTCTCCCTCCCTCTCTCCATTCTGTCTCTCTCTCTCTCTCCATTCTCTCCCTCCCTCTCCCTATTCTCTCTCTATCCCTCTCCCCATTATCTCCCTCCTTCTCTCCATTCCGTCACTCTCTCTCCCCATTCTATTTCTCACTCGCCCCATTCTCTCTATCCCTCTTTCCATTCTGTCTCTCTCCCTCTCTCCATTCTGTCTCACTCCCTCTCCCAATTCTCTCCTTCCCTGTCTCCATTCTGTCTCTCTCCCTCTCCTCATTCTCTATCTCGGTCTCTCAATTCTCTCCATCCATGTCTCCATTCTGTCTCTTCCCCTCTCCCCATTCTGCCTCTCCCTCTCCCCATTCTGTCTGCCTCCTCTCTCCATCCTGTCTCTGACCCTCTCTCCATTCTGTCTCTCTCCATCTCTCCATTCTGCCCCTTTCCCCATTCTCTCTCTCCCTCTCACTATTCTGTCTCTCTCCCTTTCCTCATTCTGTCTCTCCCTTTCCACATTCTCTCTCTCCCTCTCCACATTATGTCTCTCTCTCCCTCCCCATTCTGTCTCTCTCCTTCTCACCATTCTGTCTCTCGCCCTCTTCCCATTCTGTCTCTCCCTCTCCCCATTCTCTCGCTCCCGCACTCCTTTCTCTCTGTCCCCCTCTCTATTCTCTCCCTCCCTCTCTCCATTCTGTATCTCCCTCCTCCCATTCTCTCTCTTGCTCTCCACATTCTTTCTCTCTCCCTCTCCCATTCTGTCTCCCTCCCTCCATTCTATCTCTCTCCCTCTCCCCATTCTGTCTCTCTCCCTCTCCTCATTCTGTCTCTCCCAATCTCCATTATCTCTCTCACTCTCTCCATTCTCTCTCTCTCCCTCTCCCCATTCTGTCTCTCTTCCTCCTCCCCATTTTGTGTCTCTCCCTCTCCCCATTCTCTCTCTCCCAATCTCCATTATCTCACTCCCTCTCCCCATTCTCTCTCTCTCTCTCGCTCCCCATTCTGTCCCTCCATCTCTCCATTCTGTCTCTCTCTCTCGCCATTCAATCTCTCGCCCTTGACCCATTCAGTCTCTCTTCCTCCTCCCCATTTTGTGTCTCTCCCTCTCCCCATTCTCTCCCATCTCTCACGATTCTGTCACTCTCCCTCGATCCATTCTCTCCATCACTCTCCCCATTCTGTCCCTCACTCTCCGCATTCTCTATCCCTCTTCCCATTCTTTGTCTCCCACTCCCCATTCTTTCTCTTCCACTCCTCATTCTCTCCCTCCCTCTTTCCATTCTGTCTCTCTCTCTCTCTCCATTCTCTCCCTCCCTCTCCCCATTCTCTCTCCATCCCTCTCCCCATTATCTCCCTGCCTCTCTCCATTCTGTCTCTCTCTCTCCCCATTCTATTTCTCACTCGCCCCATTCTCTCTAACCCTCTCTCCATTCTGTCTCTCTCCCTCTCTCCATTCTGTCTCACTCCCTCTCCCAATTCTCTCCTTCCATGTCTCCAATCTGTCTCTCTCCCTCTCCTCATTCTATCTCTCGGTCTCCCCATTCTCTCCCTCCATGTCTCCATTCTGTCTCTCTCCCGCTCCCCATTCTGTCTCTCCCTCTCTCCATTCTGTCTCTCTCTCTCCCCATTCTATCTCTCGCCCTTTCCCCATTCTGTCTCTCTTCCTCTCACAGACTGTGTCTCTCTCCCTCTCCCCATTCTGTCTCCCTCCCTCCATTCTATCAAGCTCTCGCTCCCCATTCTGTCTCTCTTCCTCCTCCCCATTTTGTGTCTCTCCCTCTCTTCATTCTGTCTCTCTCCTTCGCTCCATTCTCTCTCCCACCCTCTCCATTCCATCTCTCCATCTCTCCATTTTGTCTCACCCTCTCTCCAATCTGTCTCTCTCTCTCTCCCCATTCTGTCCCTCCCTCTCTCCATTCTCTCTTTGCCTCTCTCCATTCTGTCTCTCCCTCTCCCCATTCTCTCTCCCTCTCTCCGTTCTCTCTCTCTCCCTCTCCCCATTCTGATTCTCCCTCTCCCCATTATCTCTCACTCCCTCTCCCCATTCTCTCTCTCTCTCCCGCTCCCCATTCTGTCTCTCCCTCTCTCCATTCTTCTCTCTCTCTCCCCATTCTATCTCACGCCCTTTCCCCATTCTGTCTCTCTTCCTCCTCCCCATTTTGTGTCTCACCCTCTCCCCATTCTCTCTCTCCCTCTCCCCATTCTGTGTGTCTCCCTCTCCCCATTCTCGCTCTCCTTCTTTCCATTCTCTCACTCTCCCGCTCCCCATTCTCTCTCTCCACTCCACATTCTGTCTCACTCCCTCTCTCCATTCTCTCTCTCGCTCTCTCCATTCTCTCTCTCCCTCTCTCCATTCTGTCTCTCCCTCTCCCCATTCTCTCTCTCCCTCTCCCCATTCTGTCTCTCTCTCTCCCCGTTCTCTCTCTCTCCCTCTCCCCATTCTGATTCTCCCTCTCCCCATTATGTCTCACTCTCTCTCTCCATTCTCTCTCTCTCCAGCTCCCCATTCTGTCTCTCCATCTCTCCATTCTGTCTCCCTCTCTCGCCATTCTATCTCTCGCCCTTTCCCCATTCTGTCTCTCTTCCTCCTCCCCATTTTGTGCCTCTCCCTCTCCCCATTCTGTCTCTCCCTCTCTCCATTCCGTGTATCTCTCCCTCTCACGATTCCATCTCTCCCTCTCCTCATCCTGTCTCTCTCCCTCTCCCCATTCTGTCTCTCTCCCTCTCTCCATTCTGTCTCCCTCCCTCTCCCCATTCTGCCTCTCCCTCTCCCCATTCTGTCTCTCTCCTTCTCCCCATTCTCTCTCCCACTCTCTCCATTCCGTCTCTCCATCTCTCCATTCCGTCTCACCCTCTCTCTATTCTGTCTCTCTCCCTCTCCCCATTCTGTCCCTCCCTCTCTCCATTCTCTCTCTCCCTCTCTCCATTCTGTCTCTCCCTCTCCCCATTCTCTCTCTCCCTCTCCCCATTCTGTCTCTCTCCCTCTCCCCATTCTCTCTCTCCCTCTCCCCATTCTCTCTCTCCTCTCTCCATTCGGTCTCTCCCTCTCTCCATTCTGTCTCTCTCCCTCTCCACATTCTGTCACTCCCTCTCCCCATTCTCTCTCCCTCTCCCCATTCTCTCCCATCTCTCACGATTCTGTCACTCTCCCTCGATCCATTCTCTCCATCACTCCCCCCATTCTGTCCCTCACTCTCCGCATTCTGTCTCTATCCCTCTTCCCATTCTTTGTCTCCCACTCCCCATTCTTTCTCTTCCACTCCCCATTCTCTCCCTCCCTCTCTCCATTCTGTCTCTCTCTCTCTCTCCATTCTCTCCCTCCCTCTCCCTATTCTCTCTCTATCCCTCTCCCCATTATCTCCCTCCTTCTCTCCATTCCGTCACTCTCTCTCCCCATTCTATTTCTCACTCGCCCCATTCTCTCTATCCCTCTCTCCATTCTGTCTCTCTCCCTCTCTCCATTCTGTCTCACTCCCTCTCCCAATTCTCTCCTTCCCTGTCTCCATTCTGTCTCTCTCCCTCTCCCCATTCTGCTGCTCCCTCTCCCCATTCTGTCTGCCTCCTCTCTCCATCCTGTCTCTGACCCTCTCTCCATTCTGTCTCTCTCCATCTCTCCATTCTGCCCCTTTCCCCATTCTCTCTCTCCCTCTCACTATTCTGTCTCTCTCCCTTTCCTCATTCTGTCTCTCCCTTTGCACATTCTCTCTCTCCCTCTCCACATTGTGTCTCTCTCTCCCTCCCCATTCTGTCTCTCTCCTTCTCACCATTCTGTCTCTCGCCCTCTTCCCATTCTGTCTCTCCCTCTCCCCATTCTCTCGCTCCCGCACTCCTTTCTCTCTGTCCCCCTCTCTATTCTCTCCCTCCCTCTCTCCATTCTGTATCTCCCTCCTCCCATTCTCTCTCTCGCTCTCCACATTCTTTCTCTCTCCCTCTCCCATTCTGTCTCCCTCCCTCCATTCTATCTCTCTCCCTATCCCCATTTTGTCTCTCTCCCTCTCCTCATTCTGTCTCTCCCAATCTCCATTATCTCTCTCACTCTCTCCATTCTCTCTCTCTCCCTCTCCCCATTCTGTCTCTCTTCCTCCTCCCCATTTTGTGTCTCTCCCTCTCCCCATTCTCTCTCTCCCAATCTCCATTATCTCACTCCCTCTCCCCATTCTCTCTCTCTCTCTCGCTCCCCATTCTGTCTCTCCATCTCTCCATTCTGTCTCTCTCTCTCGCCATTCAATCTCTCGCCCTTGACCCATTCAGTCTCTCTTCCTCCTCCCCATTTTGTGTCTCTCCCTCTCCCCATTCTCTCCCATCTCTCACGATTCTGTCACTCTCCCTCGATCCATTCTCTCCATCACTCTCCCCATTCTGTCCCTCACTCTCCGCATTCTCTATCCCTCTTCCCATTCTTTGTCTCCCACTCCCCATTCTTTCTCTTCCACTCTCCATTCTCTCCCTCCCTCTTTCCATTCTGTCTCTCTCTATCTCTCTCCATTCTCTCCCTCCCTCTCCCCATTCTCTCTCCATCCCTCTCCCCATTATCTCCCTCCCTCTCTCCATTCTGTCTCTCTCTCTCCCCATTCTATTTCTCACTCGCCCCATTCTCTCTAACCCTCTCTCCATTCTGTCTCTCTCCCTCTTTCCATTCTGTCTCACTCCCTCTCCCAATTCTCTCCTTCCCTGTCTCCATTCTGTCTCTCTCCCTCTCCTCATTCTATCTCTCGGTCTCCCCATTCTCTCCCTCCATGTCTCCATTCTGTCTCTCCCTCTCCCCATTCTCTCTCTCCCTCTCCCCATTCTGTCTCTCTCCCTCTCCCCATTCTCTCTCTCCCTCTCCCCATTCTCTCTCTCCTCTCTCCATTCGGTCTCTCCCTCTCTCCATTCTGTCTCTCTCCCTCTCCCCATTCTGTCACTCCCTCTCCCCATTCTCTCTCCCTCTCCCCATTCTCTCCCATCTCTCACGATTCTGTCACTCTCCCTCGATCCATTCTCTCCATCACTCCCCCCATTCTGTCCCTCACTCTCCGCATTCTGTCTCTATCCCTCTTCCCATTCTTTGTCTCCCACTCCCCATTCTTTCTCTTCCACTCCCCATTCTCTCCCTCCCTCTCTCCATTCTGTCTCTCTCTCTCTCTCTCCATTCTCTCCCTCCCTCTCCCTATTCTCTCTCTATCGCTCTCCCCATTATCTCCCTCCTTCTCTCCATTCCGTCACTCTCTCTCCCCATTCTATTTCTCACTCGCCCCATTCTCTCTATCCCTCTCTCCATTCTGTCTCTCTCCCTCTCTCCATTCTGTCTCACTCCCTTTCCCAATTCCCTCCTTCCCTGGCTCCATTCTGTCTCTCTCCCTCTCCTCATTCTCTATCTCGGTCTCTCAATTCTCTCCATCCATGTCTCCATTCTGTCTCTCTCCCTCTCCCCATTCTGCCGCTCCCTCTCCCCATTCTGTCTGCCTCCTCTCTCCATCCTGTCTCTGACCCTCTCTCCATTCTGTCTCTCTCCATCTCTCCATTCTGCCCCTTTCCCCATTCTCTCTCTCCCTCTCACTATTCTGTCTCTCTCCCTTTCCTCATTCTGTCTCTCCCTTTCCACATTCTCTCTCTCCCTCTCCACATTATGTCTCTCTCTCCCTCCCCATTCTGTCTCTCTCCTTCTCACCATTCTGTCTCTCGCCCTCTTCCCATTCTGTCTCTCCCTCTCCCCATTCTCTCGCTCCCGCACTCCTTTCTCTCTGTCCCCCTCTCTATTCTCTCCCTCCCTCTCTCCATTCTGTATCTCCCTCCTCCCATTCTCTCTCTCGCTCTCCACATTCTTTCTCTCTCCCTCTCCCATTCTGTCTCCCTCCCTCCATTCTATCTCTCTCCCTCTCCCCATTCTGTCTCTCTCCCTCTCCTCATTCTGTCTCTCCCAATCTCCATTATCTCTCTCACTCTCTCCATTCTCTCTCTCTCCCTCTCCCCATTCTGTCTCTCTTCCTCCTCCCCATTTTGTGTCTCTCCCTCTCCCCATTCTCTGTCTCCCAATCTCCATTATCTCACTCCCTCTCCCCATTCTCTCTCTCTCTCTCGCTCCCCATTCTGTCTCTCCATCTCTCCATTCTGTCTCTCTCTCTCGCCATTCAATCTCTCGCCCTTGACCCATTCAGTCTCTCTTCCTCCTCCCCATTTTGTGTCTCTCCCTCTCCCCATTCTCTCCCATCTCTCACGATTCTGTCACTCTCCCTCGATCCATTCTCTCCATCACTCTCCCCATTCTGTCCCTCACTCTCCGCATTCTCTATCCCTCTTCCCATTCTTTGTCTCCCACTCCCCATTCTTTCTCTTCCACTCCCCATTCTCTCCCTCCCTCTTTCCATTCTGTCTCTCTCTCTCTCTCCATTCTCTCCCTCCCTCTCCCCATTCTCTCTCCATCCCTCTCCCCATTATCTCCCTCCCTCTCTCCATTCTGTCTCTATCTCTCCCCATTCTATTTCTCACTCGCACCATTCCCTCTAACCCTTTCTCCATTCTGTCTCTCTCCCTCTCTCCATTCTGTCTCACTCCCTCTCCCAATTCTCTCCTTCCCTGTCTCCATTCTGTCTCTCTCCCTCTCCTCATTCTATCTCTCGGTCTCCCCATTCTCTCCCTCCATGTCTCCATTCTGTCTTTCTCCCGCTCCCCATTCTGTCTCTCCCTCTCTCCATTCTGTCTCTCTCTCTCCCCATTCTATCTCTCGCCCTTTCCCCATTCTGTCTCTCTTCCTCCTCCCCATTTTGTGTCTCTCCCTCTCCCCATTCTCTCTCTCCCTCTCCCCAGTCTGTGTCTCTCATCCTCTCACAGACTGTGTCTCTCTCCCTCTCCCCATTCTGTCTCCCTCCCTCCATTCTATCAAGCTCTCGCTCCCCATTCTGCCTCTCTTCCTCCTCCCCATTTTGTGTCTCTCCCTCTCTTCATTCTGTCTCTCTCCTTCGCTCCATTCTCTCTCCCACCCTCTCCATTCCATCTCTCCATCTCTCCATTTTGTCTCACCCTCTCTCCAATCTGTCTCTCTCTCTCTCCCCATTCTGTCCCTCCCTCTCTCCATTCTCTCTTTGCCTCTCTCCATTCTCTCTCCCTCTCCCCGTTCTCTCTCTCTCCCTCTCCCCATTCTGATTCTCCCTCTCCCCATTATCTCTCACTCCCTCTCCCCATTCTCTCTCTCTCTCCCGCTCCCCATTCTGTCTCTCCCTCTCTCCATTCTTCTCTCTCTCTCCCCATTCTCTCTCTCCCTCTCCCCATTCTGTGTGTCTCCCTCTCCCCATTCTCGCTCTCCTTCTTTCCATTCTCTCACTCTCCCGCTCCCCATTCTCTATCTCCACTCCACATTCTGTCTCACTCCCTCTCTCCATTCTCTCTCTCGCTCTCTCCATTCTCTCTCTCCCTCTCCCCATTCTGTCTCTCTCCCTCTCCCCATTCGGATTTTCTCTCTCCCCATTCTCATTCTCCCACTCCCCATTCTGTCTGTTCCTCTCTCCATTCTGTCTCTCTCTCTCCCCATTCTGTCTCTCTTTCTTTCACCATGATGTCTCTCTTCCTCCTCTCCATTTTGTGCCTCTCGCTCTCCACATTCTGTCTCACTCCTTCTCTCCATTCTCTCTCACACTCTCTCCATTCCATTTCACCCTCTCTCCATTCTGTCTCTCTCTCTCTCCCCATTCAGTCCCTCCCTCTCTCCATTCTCTCTCTCACTCTCTCCATTCTATCTCTCCCTCTCCCCATTCTCTCTCTCCCTCTCCCCATTCTGTCTCTCTCCCTCTCCCCGTTCTCTCTCTCTCCCTTTCCCCATTCTGATTCTCCCTCTCCCCATTATGTCTCACTCCCTCTCTCCATTCTCTCTCTCTCCAACTCCCCATTCTGTCTCTCCATCTTTCCATTCTGTCTCCCTCTCTCGCCATTCTATCTCTCGCCCTTTCCCCATTCTGTCTCTCTTCCTCCTCCCCATTTTGTGCCTCTCCCTCTCCCCATTCTGTCTCTCCCTCTCTCCATTCCGTGTCTCTCTCCCTCTCACGATTCCATCTCTCCCTCTCCTCATCCTGTCTCTCTCCCTCTCCCCATTCTGTCTCTCTCCCTCTCTTCATTCTGTCTCCCTCCCTCTCCCCATTCTGCCTCTCCCTCTCCCCATTCTGTCTCTCTCCTTCTACCCATTCTCTCTCCCACTCTCTCCATTCCGTCTCTCCATCTCTCCATTCCGTCTCACCCTCTCTCTGTTCTGTCTCTCTCCCTCTCCCCATTCTGTCCCTCCCTCTCTCTATTCTCTCTCCCTCTTTCCATTCTGTCTCTCCCTCTCCCCATTCTCTCTCTCCCTCTCCCCATTCTCTCTCTTTCCCTCTCCCCGTTCTCTCTCTCTCCCTCTCCCCATTCTGATTCTCCCTCTCCCCATTATGTCTAACTCCCTCTCCCCATTCTCTCTCTCTCTCCCGCTCCCCATTCTGTCTCTCCCTCTCTCCATCCTGTCTCTCTCTCTCCCCATTCTATCTCTCGCCCTTTCCTGATTCTATCTCTCTACCTCCTCCCTATTTTGTGTCTCTCCCTCTCCCCTTTCTGTCTACCCCTCTCTCCATTCCGTGTCTCCCTTTCCCCATTCTTTCTCTCCCTCTCCCCATTCTCGCTCTATCCCTCTCCCCATTCTCTCTCTCCACTCCACATTCCGTCTCACTCCCACTCTCCATTCTCTCTCTCCCTCTCTCCATTCTCTCTCTCCCCATTCTGTGTGTCTCCCTCTCCCCACCCTGTCTCTCTCCCTCTTCCTATTCTGTCTCCCTCCATCTGCCCATTCTGTCTCTCCCTTTCCCCATTCTGTCTCTCCCTCTCCCCATTCTGTCTCTCTCCCTCTCCCCATTCGGACTTTCTCTCTCCCCATTCTCACTCTCCCTCTCCCCATTCTGTCTGTCCCTCTCTCCATTCTCTCTCCCCCTCCCCATTCAATCTCTCTCTCTCTCCATTCTGTCTCTGACCCTCTCGCCATTCTCTCTCTCCCTCTCCCCATTCTCTCACTCCATCTCCCCATTCTGTGTGTCTGCCTCTCCCCACACTGTCTCTCCCTCTCCCTGTTCTGTCTCCCTCCCTCTCTCCATTCTGTCTCTCACCCTCTCTCCATTCTGTCTCTCTCCCTATCTCCATTCTGCCACTCACCCTCTCACCATTCTCTCTCTCCCTCTCACTATTCTGTCTCTCTCCCTGTCCTCATTCTGTCTCTCCCTCTCCACATTCACTCTCTCCCTATTCCCATTCTGTCTCTCTCCCTCTCCCCATTCTGTCTCTCTCCATCTCTCCATTCTGTCTCTCGCCCTCTCACCATTCTGTCTCTCCCTTTCTCTATTCTCTCTCTCCCTCTCCCCATTCTGTCTCCCCCTCTCCCCATTCTCTCTCTCTCTCTCCCCCCATTCACCTCTCTCTCCCTCTCTCCATTCTCTCCCTCCCTCTCCCAATCTCCCTCTCCCTCTCCCCATTCTATCTCTCTCCCTCCCTCCATTCTATCTCTCTCCCTCTCCCCATTCTGTCTCTCCCTCTTCCCCATTCTCTCTCTCCCTCTCTCCATTCTGTCACTCCCTTTCCCCATTCCATCTCTCCCTCTCCCCATTCTGTCTCTCCCTCTCTCCATTCTGTCTCTCTCTCTCCCCATTCTATCTCTCGCCCTTTCCTGATTCTGTCTCTCTACCTCCTCCCTATTTTGTGTCTCTCCCTCTCCCCTTTCTGTCTACCCCTCTCTCCATTCCGTGTCTCTCTCCCTATCCCCATTCTCTCTCTCTCTCTCCCAAGTCTGTGTCTCTCATCCTCTCACCATAGAAAAAAAACATAGAAACATAGAAAATAGGTGCAGGAGCAGGCCATTCAGCCCTTCTAGCCTGCACCGCCATTCAATGAGTTCATGGCTGAACATGAAACTTCAGTACCCCCTTCCTGCTTTCTCGCCATAACCCTTGATCCCCCGAGTAGTAAGGACTTCATCTAACTCCCTTTTGAATATATTTAGTGAATTGGCCTCAACTACTTTCTGTGGTAGAGAATTCCACAGGTTCACCACTCTCTGGGTGAAGAAGTTTCTCCTCATCTCGGTCCTAAATGGCTTACCCCTTATCCTCAGACTGTGACCCCTGCTTCTGGACTTCCCCAACATTGGGAACATTCTTTCTGCATCTAACCTGTCTAAACCCGTCAGAATTTTAAACGTTTCTATGAGGTCCCCTCTCATTCTTCTGAACTCCAGTGAATACAATCCCAATTGATCCAATCTTTCTTGATAGGTCAGTCCCGCCATCCCGGGAATCAGTCTGGTGAACCTTCGCTGCACTCCCTCAATAGCAAGAATGTCCTTCCTCAAGTTAGGAGACCAAAACTGTACACAATACTCCAGGTGTGGCCTCACCAAGGCCCTGTACAACTGTAGCAACACCTCCCTGCCCCTGTATTCAAATCCCCTCGCTATGAAGGCCAACATGCCATTTGCTTTCTTAACCGCCTGCTGTACCTGCATGCCAACCTTCAATGACTGATGTACCATGACACCCAGGTCTCGTTGCACCTTCCCTTTTCCTAATCTGTCACCATTCAGATAATAGTCTGTCTCTCTGTTTTTACCACCAAAGTGGATAACCTCACATTTATCCACATTATACTTCATCTGCCATGCATTTGCCCACTCACCTAACCTATCCAAGTCACTCTGCAGCCTAATAGCATCCTCCTCGCAGCTCACACTGCCACCCAACTTAGTATCATCCGCAAATTTGGAGATACTGCATTTAATCCCCTCGTCTAAATCATTAATGTACAATGTAAACAGCTGGGGCCCCAGCACAGAACCTTGCGGCACTCCACTAGTCACTGCCTGCCATTCTGAAAAGTACCCGTTTACTCCTACTCTTTGCTTCCTGTCTGACAACCAGTTCTCAATCCACGTCAGCACACTACCCCCAATCCCATGTGCTTTAACTTTGCACATTAATCTCTTGTGTGGGACCTTGTCGAAAGCCTTCTGAAAGTCCAAATATACCACATCAACTGGTTCTCCCTTGTCCACTTTACTGGAAACATCCTCAAAAAATTCCAGAAGATTTGTCAAGCATGATTTCCCTTTCACAAATCCATGCTGACTTGGACCTATCATGTCACCATTTTCCAGATGCACTGCTATGACATCCTTAATAATTGATTCCATCACTTTACCCACTACTGAGGTCAGGCTGACCGGTCTATAATTCCCTGTTTTCTCTCTCCCTCCTTTTTTAAAAAGTGGGGTTACATTGGCTACCCTCCACTCCATAGGAACTGATCCAGAGTCAATGGAATGTTGGAAAATGACTGTCAATGCATCCGCTATTTCCAAGGCCACCTCCTTAAGTACTCTAGGATGCAGTCCATCAGGCCCTGGGGATTTATCGGCCTTCAATCCCATCAATTTCCCCAACACAATTTCCCGACTAATAAAGATTTCCCTCAGTTCCTCTTCCTTACTAGACCCTCTGACCCCTTTTATATCCGGAAGGTTGTTTGTATCCTCCTTAGTGAATACCGAACCAAAGTACTTGTTCAATTGATCCGCCATTTCTTTGCTCCCCGTTATGACTTCCCCTGATTCTGACTGCAGGGGACCTACGTTTGTCTTCACCAACCTTTTTCTCTTTACATACCTATAGAAACTTTTGCAATCCGCCTTAATGTTCCCTGCAAGCTTCTTCTCGTACTCCATTTTCCCTGTCCTAATCAAACCCTTTGTCCTCCTCTGCTGAGTTCTAAATTTCTCCCAGTCCCCAGGTTCGCTGCTATTTCTGGCCAATTTGTATGCCACTTCCTTGGCTTTAATACTATCCCTGATTTCCCTAGATAGCCACGGTTGAGCCACCTTCCCCTTTTTATTTTTACGCCAGACAGGAATGTACAATTGTTGTACTTCATCCATGCGGTCTCTAAATGTCTGCCATTGCCCATCCACAGTCAACCCCCTAAGTATCATTCGCCAATCTATCCTAGCCAATTCACGCCTCATACCTTCAAAGTTACCCTTCTTTAAGTTCTGGACCATGGTCTCTGAAATTACTGTTTCATTCTCCATCCTAATGCAGAATTCCACCATATTATGGTCACTCTTCCCCAAGGGGCCTCGCACAATGAGATTGCTAATTAATCCTCTCTCATTACACAACACCCAGTCTAAGATGGCCTCCCCCCTAGTTGGTTCCTCAACATATTGGTCTAGAAAACCATCCCTTATGCACTCCAGGAAATCCTCCTCCACCGTATTGCTTCCAGTTTGGCTAGCCCAATCTATGTGCATATTAAAGTCACCCATTATAACTGCTGCACCTTTATTGCATGCACCCCTAATTTCCTGTTTGATGCCCTCCCCAACATCCCTATTACTGTTTGGAGGTCTGTACACAACTCCTACTAACGTTTTTTGCCCTTTGGTGTTCTGCAGCTCTACCCATATAGATTCCACATCATCCAAGCTAATGTCTTTCCTAACTATTGCATTAATCTCCTCTTTAACCAGCAATGCTACCCCACCTCCTTTTCCTTTTATTCTATCCTTCCTGAATGTTGAATACCCCTGAATGTTGAGTTCCCAGCCCTGATCATCCTGGAGCCACGTCTCCGTAATCCCAATCACATCATATTTGTTAACATCTATTTGCACAATTAATTCATCCACCTTATTGCGGATACTCCTTGCATTAAGACACAAAGCCTTCAGGCTTGTTTTATTAACACCCTTTGTCCTTTTAGAATTTTGCTGTACAGTGGCCCTTTTTGTTCTTTGCCTTGGGTTTCTCTGCCCTCCACTTTTCCTCATCTCCTTTCTGTCTTTTGCTTTTGGCTCCTTTTTGTTTCCCTCTGTCTCCCTGCATTGGTTCCCATCCCCCTGCCATATTAGTTTAAATCCTCCCCAACAGCACTAGCAAACACTCCCCCTAGGACATTGGTTCCAGTCCTGCCCAGGTGCAGACCGTCCGGTTTGTACTGGTCCCACCTCCCCCAGAACCGGTCCCAATGCCCCAGGAATTTGAATCCCTCCCTGCTGCACCACTGCTCAAGCCACGTATTCATCTGCGCTATCCTGCGATTCCTACTCTGACTATCACGTGGCACTGGTAGCAATCCCGAGATTACTACTTTTGAGGTCCTACTTTTTAATTTAGCTCCTAGCTCCTTAAATTCGTTTCGTAGGACCTCATCCCTTTTTTTGCCTATGTCGTTGGTACCAATGTGCACCACGACAACTGGCTGTTCTCCCTCCCATTTCAGAATGTCCTGCACCCGCTCCGAGACATCCTTGACCCTTGCACCAGGGAGGCAACATACCATCCTGGAGTCTCGGTTGCGGCCGCAGAAACGCCTATCTATTCCCCTCACAATTGAATCCCCTATCACTATCGCTCTCCCACTCTTTTTCTTGCCCTCCTGTGCAGCAGAGCCAGCCACGGTGCCATGAACTTGGCTGCTGCTGCCCTCCCCTGATGAGTCATTCCCCTCAACAGTACCCAAAGCGGTGTATCTGTTTTGCAGGGGGATGACCGCAGGGGACCCCTGCACTACCTTCCTTGCTCTACTCTTCCTGCTGGTCTTCCATTCCCTATCTGGCTGTGGACCCTTTCCCTGCGGTAAGACCAACTCACTACACGTGATACTCACGTCATTCTCAGCATCGTGGATGCTCCAGAGTAAATCCACCCTCAGCTCCAATTCCGTAACGCGGACCGTCAGGAGCTGGAGGCGGATACACTTCCCGCACACGTAGTCGTCAGGGACACCGGAAGTGTCCCCGAGTTCCCACATGGTACAGGAGGAGCATAACACCCGACCGAGCTCTCCTGCCATGTCTTAACCCTTAGATACACTTAAACTGGTAATAACAATGTTAAAAGTTACTGACCAATATAAGAAGAAAAAGAAAAACTACTCACCAATCACCAGCCAATCACTTACCCCCTAGGCTGTGACGTCACCTTTGTTTTTTGCCTTCTCCCTGCAGCTGCACCAGACTGTGTCTCTCTCCCTCTCCCCATTCTGTGTGTCTCCCTCTCCCCAGTCTGTGTCAGTCCCTCTCCCCAGTCTGTGTCTGGTCTCCCCATGCTATGTCTCCCCCTCTCCCCATCCTGTCTCTCTCCCTCTCCCCATTCTGTCTCTCTCCCACTTTCCATTCTGTCTCCCTCCTTCTCCCCATTCTCTCTCTCCACTCCACATTCTGTCTCACTCCCTCTCTCCATTCTCTCTCTCTCTCTCTCTCTCCATTCTCTCTCTCCCTCTCCCCATTCTGTCTCTCTCCATCTCCCCATTCGGACTTTCTCTCTCCACATTCTCACTCTCGCACTCCCCATTCTGTCTGTCCCTCTCTCCATTCTGTCTCTCTCTCTCCCCATTCTGTCTCTCTCCCTTTCCCCATTCTGTCTCTCTTCCTCCTCCCCATTTTGTGTCCCTCCTTCTCCCCATTCTATCTCTCTTCCTCTCCCCATCCTGTCTCTCTCCCTCTCCCCATTCTCTCTCTCCCTCTTCCCATTCTGTCTCTCTCCCTCTCCCCGTTCTCTCTCTCTCCCTTTCCACATTCCGATTCTCCCTCTCCCCATTATATCTCACTCCCTCTCCCCATTCTCTCGCTCTCTCCGCTCCCCATTCTGTCTTTCCATCTCTCCATTCTGTGTATCTCTCTCCCCATTCTATCTCTTGCCCTTTCCCCATTCTGTCTCTCTTCCTCCTCCCCATTTTGTGTCTCTCCCTCTCCCCATTCTGTCTGTCCCTCTCCATTCTCTCTCTCCCTCTCTCCATTCTGTCTCTCCCTCTCCCCATTCTCTCTCTCCCTCTTCCCATTCTGTCTCTCACCCTCTCCCCGTTCTCTCTCTCTCCCTTTCCACATTCTGATTCTCCCTCTCCCCATGATGTCTCACTCCCTCTCCCCATTCTCTCGCTCCCTCCCGCTCCCCATTCTGTCTCTCCATCTTTCCATTCTCTCTCTCCCTCTCCCCAGTCTGTGTCTCTCATCCTCTCACCAGAATGTGTCTCTCTCCCTCTCCTCATTCTATGTGTCTCCCTCTCCCCACCCTGTCTCTCTCCCTCTTCCCATTCTGTCTCCCTCCATCTCCCCATTCTGTCTCTCCCTTTCCCCATTCTTTCTCTCCCTCTCCCCATTCTCGCTCTATCCCTCTCCCCATTCTCTCTCTCCACTCCACATTCCGTCTCACTCCCACTCTCCATTCTCTCTCTCCCTCTCTCCATTCTGTCTCTCCCCATTCTGTGTGTCTCCCTCTCCCCACCCTGTCTCTCTCCCTCTTCCTATTCTGTCTCCCTCCATCTCCCCATTCTGTCTCTCCCTTTCCCCATTCTGTCGCTCCCTCTCCCCATTCTGTCTCTCTCCCTCTCCCCATTCGGACTTTCTCTCTCCTCATTCTCACTCTCCCTCTCCCCATTCTGTCTGTCCCTCTCTCCATTCTCTCTCCCCCTCCCCATTCAATCTCTCTCTCTCTCCATTCTGTCTCTGACCCTCTCGCCATTCTCTCTCTACCTCTCCCCATTCTCTCACTCCATCTCCCCATTCTGTGTGACTGCCTCTCCCCATACTGTCTCTCCCTCTCCCTATTCTGTCTCCCTCCCTCTCTCCATTCTGTCTCTCACCCTCTCTCCATTCTGTCTCTCTCCCTCTCTCCATTCTGCCACTCACCCTCTCACCATTCTCTCTCTCCCTCTCACTATTCTGTCTCTCTCCCTGTCCTCATTCTGTCTCTCCCTCTCCACATTCACTCTCTCCCTCTTCCCATTCTGTCTCTCTCCCTCTCCCCATTCTGTCTCTCTCCATCTCTCCATTCTGTCTCTCGCCCTCTCACCATTCTGTCTCTCCCTTTCTCTATTCTCTCTCTCCCTCTCCCCATTCTGTCTCTCCCTCTCCCCACTCTCTCTCTCTCTCTCCCCCCATTCACCTCTCTCTCCCTCTCTCCATTCTCTCCCTCCCTCTCCCAATCTCCCTCTCCCTCTCCCCATTCTATCTCTCTCCCTCCCTCCATTCTATCTCTCTCCCTCTCCCCATTCTGTCTCTCCCTTTTCCCCATTCTCTCTCTCCCTCTCTCCATTCTGTCACTCCCTTTCCCCATTCCATCTCTCCCTCTCCCCATTCTGTCTCTCCCTCTCTCCATTCTGTCACTCCCTTTCCCCATTCCATCTCTCCCTCTCCCCATTCTGGCTCTCTCCCTCTCCCCATTCTGTACCTACCTCTCTCCATTCTCTCTCTCCCTCTCTCCATTCTGTCTCTCCCTCTCCCCATTCTCTCTCTCCCTCTCCCCATTCTGTCTCTCTCCCTCTCCCCGTTCTCTCTCTCTCCCTCTCCCCATTCTGATTCTCCCTCTCCCCATTATGTCTCACTCCCTCTCTCCATTCTCTCTCTCTCCAGCTCCCCATTCTGTCTCTCCATCTCACCATTCTGTCTCCCTCTCTCGCCATTCTATCTCTCGCCTTTTCCCCATTCTGTCTCTCTTCCTCCTCCCCATTTTGTGCCTCTCCCTCTCCCCATTCTGTCTCTCCCTCTCTCCATTCCGTGTCTCTCTCCCTCTCACGATTCCATCTCTCCCTCTCCTCATCCTGTCTCTCTCCCTCTCCCCATTCTGTCTCTCTCCCTCTCTCCATTCTGTCTCCCTCCCTCTCCCCATTCTGCCTCTCCCTCTCCCCATTCTGTCTCTCTCCTTCTCCCCATTCTCTCTCCCACTCTCTCCATTCCGTCTCTCCATCTCTCCATTCCGTCTCACCCTCTCTCTATTCTGTCTCTCTCCCTCTCCCCATTCTGTCCCTCCCTCTCTCCATTCTCTCTCTCCCTCTCTCCATTCTGTCTCTCCCTCTCCCCATTCTCTCTCTCCCTCTCCCCATTCTCTCTCTTTCCCTCTCCCCGTTCTCTCTCTCTCCCTCTCCCCATTCTGATTCTCCCTCTCCCCATTATGTCTAACTCCCTCTCCCCATTCTCTCTCTCTGTCTCCCGCTCCCCATTCTGTCTCTCCCTCTCTCCATTCTGTCTCTCTCTCTCCCCATTCTATCTCTTGCCCTTTCCTGATTCTGTCTCTCTACCTCCTCCCTATTTTGTGTCTCTCCCTCTCCCCTTTCTGTCTACCCCTCTCTCCATTCCGTGTCTCTCTCCCTATCCCCATTCTCTCTCTCTCCCTCTCCCAAGTCTGTGTCTCTCATCCTCTCAACAGACTGTTTTTCTCTCCCTCTCCCCATTCTGTGTGTCTCCCTCTCCCCAGTCTGTGTCAGTCCCTCTCCCCAGTCTGTGTCTGGTCTCCCCATGCTATCTCTCCCCCTCTCCCCATGCTATCTCTCCCCCTCTCCCCATCCTGTCTCTCTCCCTCTTCCCATTCTGTCTCTCTCCCTCTCCCCGTTCTCTCTCTCTCCCTTTCCACATTCCGATTCTCCTTCTCCCCATTATGTCTCACTCCCTCTCCCCATTCTCTCGCTCTCTCCGCTCCCCATTCTGTCTCTCCATCTCTCCATTCTGTCTCTCTCTCTCCCCATTCTATCTCTTGCCCTTTCCCC
This sequence comes from Pristiophorus japonicus, assembly GCF_044704955.1. Lineage (NCBI taxonomy): Eukaryota > Metazoa > Chordata > Chondrichthyes > Pristiophoridae > Pristiophorus > Pristiophorus japonicus. The sequence goes on from NW_027250978.1 coordinate 26,033, forward strand.
ATTCTGTCTCTCTTCCTCCTTCCCATTTTGTGTCTCTCCCTCTCCCCATTCTGTCTGTCCCTCTCTCCATTCTCTCTCTCCCTCTCTCCATTCTGTCTCTCCCTCTCCCCATTCTCTCTCTCCCTCTTCCCATTCTGTCTCTCACCCTCTCCCCGTTCTCTCTCTCTCCCTTTCCACATTCTGATTCTCCCTCTCCCCATGATGTCTCACTCCCTCTCCCCATCCTCTCGCTCCCTCCCGCTCCCCATTCTGTCTCTCCATCTTTTCATTCTCTCTCTCCCTCTCCCCAGTCTGTGTCTCTCATCCTCTCACCAGAATGTGTCTCTCTCCCTCTCCTCATTCTATGTGTCTCCCTCTCCCCACCCTGTCTCTCTCCCTCTTCCCATTCTGTCTCCCTCCATCTCCCCATTCTGTCTCTCCCTTTCCCCATTCTTTCTCTCCCTCTCCCCATTCTCGCTCTATCCCTCTCGCCATTCTCTCTCTCCACTCCACATTCCGTCTCACTCCCACTCTCCATTCTCTCTCTCCCTCTCTCCATTCTCTCTCTCCCCATTCTGTGTGTCTCCCTCTCCCCACCCTGTCTCTCTCCCTCTTCCTATTCTGTCTCCCTCCATCTCCCCATTCGGACTTTCTCTCTCCCCATTCTCACTCTCCCTCTCCCCATTCTGTCTGTCCCTCTCTCCATTCTCTCTCCCCCTCCCCATTCAATCTCTCTCTCTCTCCATTCTGTCTCTGACCCTCTCGCCATTCTCTCTCTCCCTCACCCCATTCTCTCACTCCATCTCCCCATTCTGTGTGTCTGCCTCTCCCCATACTGTCTCTCCCTCTCCCTATTCTGTCTCCCTCCCTCTCTCCATTCTGTCTCTCACCCTCTCTCCATTCTGTCTCTCTCCCTCTCTCCATTCTGCCCCTCCACCCTCTCACCATTCTCTCTCTCCCTCTCACTATTCTGTCTCTCTCCCTGTCCTCATTCTGTCTCTCCCTCTCCACATTCACTCTCTCCCTCTTCCCATTCTGCCTCTCTCCCTCTCCCCATTCTGTCTCTCTCCATCTCTCCATTCTGTCTCTCGCCCTTTCACCATTCTGTCTCTCCCTTTCTCTATTCTCCCTCTCCCTCTCCCCATTCTGTCTCTCCCTCTCCCCATTCTCTCTCTCCCTCTCCCCATTCACCTCTGTCTCCCTCTCTCCATTCTCTCCCTCCCTGTCCCAATCTCCCTCTCCCTCTCCCCATTCTATCTCTCTCCCTCTCCCCATTCTGTCTCTCCCTCTCCCTTTTCTCTCTCTCACTCTCTCCATTCTGTCACTCCCTTTCCCCATTCCATCTCTCCCTCTCCCCATTCTGTCTCTCCCTCTCTCCATTCTCGCTCTATCCCTCTCCCCATTCTCTCTCTCCACTCCACATTCTGTCTCTCACCCTTTCTCCATTCTGTCTCTCTCCCTCTCTCCATTCTGTCTCTCTCCCTCTCCTCATTCTCTCTCTCCATCTCCCCATTCTCTCTCTCCCTCTCCTCATTCTCTCTCTCCATCTCCCCATTCTCTCTCTCCCTCTCCCCATTCTCTCCCTCCCTGTCTCCATTCTATCTCTCTCCCTCTCCCCATTCTGTCTCTCCCGCTCCCCATTCTCTCTCTCTCCTACTCCGCATTCTGTCTCTCCCTCTCTCCATTCGGTCACTCTCTCCCCATTCTGTCTCTCTCCCTTTCCCCATTCTGTCTCTCTTCCTCCTCCCCATTTTATGTCTCTCCCTCTCTCCATTCTGTCTCTCTCCATCTCTCCATTCTCTCTACTCCTCTCTCCATTCCGTCGCTCCCTCTCTTCATTCCATCTCACCCTCTCTCCATTCTGTCCCTCTCCCTCACCACATTCTGTCTCTCCCCCTCCCCATTCTCTCTCTCCCTCTGTCCATTCTGTCTCTCACCATCTCTCCATTCTGTCTCTCTCCCTCTCTCCATTTTGTCTCTCCAAATCTCCATGATCTCTCTCCCTCTCTCCATTCTCACTCTCACCCCCTCTCTCCATTCCATCTCACCATCTCTCCTTTCTGTCTCTCTCCCTCTCCCCACTCTGTCCCTCCCTCTCTCCATTCTGTCTCTCTCCCTCTCTCCATTCTCTACGCCTCTCTCCATTCCGTCACTTCCTCTCTCAATTCCATCTCACCCTCTCTCCATTCTGTCCCTCTCCCTCACCACATTCTGTTTCTCTCTCTCGCCGTTGTGTCTCCGTCCCTCTCCCCATTCTCTCTTCCCTCTCTCCATTCTTTCTCTCACCCTCTCTCCATTCTGTCTCTCTCCATTCTGTATCTCTCCCTCTCCTCATTCTCTCTCTCCCTCTCCCCATTCTCTCTCTCACTGTCTCAATTCTATCTCTCTGCCTCTCCCCATTCTGTCTCGCCCTCTCCCCATTCTGTCTCTCTCACTCCCCATTCTGTCTCCCTCCATCACTCCATTCTGTCTCTCACCCTCTCTCCATTCTGTCTCTCGCCCTCTCTCCATTCTGTCTCTCTCTCTCCCCATTCTCTGTCTCCCTCTCCCCATTCTGTCTTTCCTTCTGCCCATTCAGTCTCTCTCCCTCTCCCCATTCTGTCTCTCTCTCTCCCCATTCTGTCTCCCTCTATCCCCATTCTGTCTCTCTCTCTCTCGCCCCATTCTGTCTCTCTCATACTCCCCATTCTGCCTCTCTCCCTCTCCCAATTCGATCCCTCCCTCTCCCCTTTCGGTCTCTAACCTGCTCTACATTCTTTCTCTCCCTCTCTCCATTCTGTCTCTCTCCCTCTCTGCACTCTCTATATCACGCTCTCCCCATTCTCTCTCTACCTCTCTCCATTTTGCCTCTCCCTCTCTCCATTCTGTCTCTCCCTCTCCCCATTCTCTCTCTTCCTCTCTCCATTCTATCTCTCCTTCTCCCTATTCTGTCTCTCTCCCTCTCCACATTCTCTCCCTCCTTCGCTCCATTATGACTCTCTCCCCCTCCCCATTCTCTCCTTCTCCCTCTCCCCATTCTGTCTCTCTCCCTTTCACCATGCTGTCTCCCTCCCTCCCTCCATTCTGTCTCTCTCCCTCTCCCCATTCTGTCTCTCTCCCGCTCCTCCTTCTTTCTCTCTCCCTCTCCCCATTCACTCTCTCCCTCTCTCCATTCTGACTCTCTCCCTTACCCCATTCTGTCTCTCTCTCTCTCTCTCTCCATTCTGTCACTCTCCCTCACCCCATTCTTTCTCTCTCCCTCTCCCCATTCTTTCCCTCCTTCGCTCCATTCTGACTCTCTCCCTCTTTCCATTCTGTCTCTCTCCCTCTCCCCATTCTGTGTCACTCCCTCTCTCCATTCTGTCTCTCTCCCTCTCACCATTCTGTCTCTCTACCTCTCCTCATTCTGTCTCTCCCAATCTGCATGATCTCTCTCCCTCTCTCCATTGACTCTCTCTCACCCCCTCTCTCCATTCCGTCTCACCATCTCTCCTTTCTGTCTCTCTCCTCTCCCCACTCTGTCCCTCCCTCTCTCCATTCTGTCTCTCTACCTCTCTCCATTCTCTACGCCTCTCTCCATTCCGTCGCTCCCTCTCTCAATTCCATCTCACCCTCTCTCCATTCTGTCCCTCTCCCTCACCACATTCTGTCTCTCTCTCTCTCCATTGTGTCTCCCTTCCTCTCCCCATTCTCTCTTCCCTCTCTCCATTCTGTCTCTCTCCCTCTCTCCATTCTGTCTCTCTCCCTCTCCTCATTTTCTCTCTGCATCTCCCCATTCTCTCTCTCCCTCTCCCCATTCTCTCCCTCCCTGTCTCCATTCTATCTCTCTCCCTCTCCCCATTCTGTCTCGCCCTCTCCCCATTCTGTCTCTCTCACTCCCCATTCTGTCTCCCTCCATCACTCCGTTCTGTCTCTCACCCTCTCTCCATTCTGTCTCTCTCCCTCTCTCCATTCTGTCTCTCTCTCTCCCCATTCTCTCTTTCCCTCTCCCCATTCTGTCTTTCCTTCTGCCCATTCAGTCTCTCACCCTCTCCCCATTCTGTCTCTCTCACTCCCCATTCTGTCTCTCTCCCTCTCCCAATTCGATCCCTCCCTCTCCCCTTTCGGTCTCTCTCCTGCTCTTCATTCTTTCTCTCCCTCTCTCCATTCTGTCTCTCTCCCTCTCTGCATTCTCTATATCACGCTCTTCCCATTCTCTCTCTACCTCTCTCCATTTTGCCTCTCCCTCTCTCCATTCTGTCTCTCCCTCTCCCCATTCTCTCTCTCCCTCTCTCCATTCTCTCTCTCCTTCTCCGCATTCTGTCTCTCTCCCTCTCCACATTCTCTCCCTCTCCATCTCCCCATTCTGTCTCTCTCCCTTTCACCATGCTGTTTCCCTCCCTATCTCCATTCTGTCTCTCTCCCTCTCCCCATTCTGTCTCTCTCCCGCTCCTCCTGCTTTCTCTCTCCCTCTCCCCATTCGCTCTCTCCTTCTCTCTATTCTGACTCTCTCCCTTTCCCCATTCTGTCTCTCTCTCTCTCTCTCTCTCCATTCTATCTCCCTCCCTCTCCCCATTCTTTCTCTCTCCCTCTCCCCATTCTTTCCCTCCTTCGCTCCATTCTGACTCTCTCCCTCTCTCCATTCTGTCTCTCTCCCTCTCCCCATTCTGTCTCTCTCCCTCTCTCCATTCTGTCTCTCTCCCTCTCCCGCTTCTGTCTCTCTCTCCCTCTCCCCGGTCTCTCTCTCTCTCTCTCCATTCTGTCTCTCTCCCTCTCTCTCCATTCCATCGCTCCCTCTCTCCATTCTGTCTCACCCTCTCTCCATTCTGTCTCTCTCACTCCCTATTCTGTCTCCCTCCATCACTCCATTCTGTCTCTCACCCTCTCTCCATTCTGTATCTCTCCCCCTCTCCATTCTGTCCCTCTCTCCATTCTCTCTCTCCCACTCACTATTCTGTCTCTCTCCCTCTCCTCATTCTGTCTCTTCCTCTCTCCATTCTGTCTGTCTCTCTCTGCATTTTATCTCTCTCCCTTTCCACATTCTCTCTTTCTTCCTCCTCCCCATTTGTGTCTCTCCCTCTCCCCATTCTGTCTCTTTCCCTCTCACTCCATTCCGTCGCTCCCTCTCTCCATTCTGTCTCACCCTCTCTCCATTCTGTCTCTCTCCCACTCCCCACTCTGTCCCTCCCTCTCTCCATTCTCACTCTCCATCTCTCCATTCTGTCCCTCCCTCTCTCCATTCTCTCTCTTTCCCACTCCCCATTCTGTCTCTCTCTCTCTCTCTCTCTCCATTCTATCTCTCTATTTCCCCATTCTGTCTTTCTTCCTCCTCCCCATTTTGTGTCTCTCCCTCTCCCCATTCTGTCTCTCTCCGTCTCTCCATTCTGTCTCTCTTCCTCTTCCCCATTTTATGTATCTCCCTCTCCCCATTCTGTCTCTCTCTCCCTCTCCCCGGTCTCTCTCACTCTCTCCATTCTGTCTCTCTCCCTCTCTCTCCATTCCATCGCTCCCTCTCTCCATTCTGTCTCACCTTCTCTCCATTCTGTCTCTCTCACTCCCTATTCTGTCTCCCTCCATCACTCCATTCTGTCTCTCACCCTCTCTCCAGTCTGTCTCGCTCCCTCTCTCCATTCTGTCCCTGTCCCTTTCCCCATTCTCTCTCTCTCCCTCTCACTATTCTGTCTGCCTCCCTCTCTCCATTCTGTCTCTCACCCTCTCTCCATTCTGTCTCTCTCCCTCTCTCCATTCTGTCCCTCTCTCCATTCTCTCTCTCCCACTCACAATTCTGTCTCTCTCCCTCTCCTCATTCTGTCTCTCCATCTCTCCATTCAGTCTGTCTCTCTCCAGTTTATCTCTCTCCCTTTCCACATTCTCCCTTTCTTCCTCCTCCCCATTTGTGTCTCTCCCTCTCCCCATTCTGTCTCTTTCCCTCTCACTCCATTCTGTCGCTCCCTCTCTCCATTCTGTCTCACCCTCTCTCCATTCTGTCTCTCTCCCACTCCCCACTCTGTCCCTCCCTCTCTCCACTCTCACTCTCCATCTCTCCATACTCTCCCTCCCTCTCTCCATTCTCTCTCTTTCCCACTCCCCATTCTGTCTCTCTCTCTCTCTCTCTCTCCATTCTATCTCTCTATTTCCCCATTCTGTCTTTCTTCCTCCTCCCCATTTTGTGTCTCTCCCTCTCGCCATTCTGTCTCTCTCCCTCTCTCCATTCTGTCTCTCTTCCTCCTCAACATTTTATGTATCTCCCTCTCCCCATTCTGTCTCTCTCCCTCTCTCCATTTTCTCTCCCCCTCTCTCCATTCCGTCGATGCATCTCTCCATTCCGTCTCACCCTCTCTCCATTCTGTCTCTCTCCCTCTCCCCACTCTGTCCCTCCCTCTCTCCATCCTGTCTCTCCCTCTCTCTATTCTGTCCCTCCTTCTCCCCATTCTCTCTCTCTCGCAATCCCCATTCTGTCTCTCCCTCTCTCCATTCTTTTTCTCTCTCTCTCCATTCTATCTATATCCCTTTCCCCATTCTGTCTTTTTTCCTCTTCCCCATTTTGTGTCTCACCCTTTCTCCATTCTGTCTCTCTCCCTCTCCTCAATCTCTCTTTCCGTCTCCTCATTCTCTCTCTCCCTCTCCCCATTCTGTCTCTTCATCTCCCCATTCTGTCTCGCTCTCTCCCCATCCTGTCTGTCTCCCTCTCTCCATACTGTCTCTCACCCCCTCTCCATTCTGTCTCTCTCCCTCTCTCCATTCTGTCCCTCTCCCCATTCTCTCTCTCCCTCTCACTAGTCTGTCTCTCTCCCTCTCCTCATTCTGTCTCTCCCTCTCCCCATTCTCTATCTCCCTCTCCCCATTCTCTCTCTCTCTATCCCCATTCTGTCTCTCTCCATCTCTCCATTCTGTCTCTCGCCCTCTCCCCATTCTGTCTCAACCTCTCTCTATTCTCTCTCGTCCTCTCCCCATTCTGTCTCTCCCTCTCTCCATTCTGTCTCTCACCCCCTCTCCATTCTGTCTCTCTCCCTCCCTCCATTCTATCTCTCTCCCTCTTCCCATTATCTCTCTCACTCTCTCCATTCTGTCTCTCTCCCTCTCCTCATTCTGTCTCTCCATCTCCCCATTCTCTCACTCCCTCTCCCCATTCTGTCTCTCTCCCTCTCCCCATTCTGTCTCTCTCCATCTCTCCATTCTGTCTCTCGCCCTCTCCCCATTCTGTCTCTCCCTCTCTCTATTCTCTCTCGTCCTCTCCCCATTCTGTCTCTCCCTCTCCCCATTCTCTCTCTTCCTCTCCCCATTCTCTCTCCCCCTCTCTCCATTTTTTCGCTCCCTCTCTCCATTCTGTCTCTCCCTCTTCCCATTCTCTCTCTCACTCTCCACATTCTGTCTCTCTCCCTCTCCCCATTCTGTCTCTCTCCCTCCCTCCATTCTATCACTCTCCCTGTTCCCATTATCTCTCTCACTCTCTCCATTCTGTCTCTCTCCCTCTCCTCATTCTGTCTCTCTCAATGTCCATTATCTCTCTCCCTCTCTCCATTCTCTCTCTCTCTCCCTCTCTCCATTCTGTCTCTCTCCATCTCCCCATTCACTCTAGCCCTCTCTCCATTCCATCTCACCATCTCTCCTTTCTGTCTCTCTCTCTCTCTCCACTCTGTCCCTCCCTCTCTCCATTCTCTCTCTCTCTCTCCATTCTGTCCATCCCTCGCCCCATTCTCTCTCTCTCCTACTCCGCATTCTGTCTCTCCCTCGCTCCATTCTGTCTCTCTCTCTCCCCATTCGGTCTCTCTACCTTTCCCCATTCTGTCTCTCTTCCTCCTCCCCATTTTGTGTCTCTCCCTGTCCCCATTCTGTCTCTCTCCCTCTCTCCATTCTCTCTACGCCTCTATCCATTCTGTTGCCCCCTCTCTCCATTCCGTCTAGCCCTCTCTCCTATCTGTTCCTCTCCCTCACCACATTCTGTCTCTCCCTCTCCCCATTGTGTCTCCCTCCCTCTCCCCATTCTCTCCTCCCTTGCTCCATTCTGTCTCTCACCCTCTCTCCATTCTGTCTCTCTGCCTCTCTCCATTCTGTCTCTCTCCATCTCTCCATTCTGTCTCTCGCCCTCTCCCCATTCTGTCTCTCCCTCTCTCTATTCTCTCTCGTCCTCTCCCCATTCTGTCTCTCCATCTCTCCATTCTGTCTTTCAACCCCTCTCCATTCTGTCTCTCTCGCTCCCTCCATTCTATCTCTCTCCCTCTTCCCATTATCTCTCTCACTCTCTCCATTCTGTCTCTCTCCCTCTCCTCATTCTGTCTCTCCATCTCCCCATTCTCTCTCTCCCTCTCCCCATTCTGCCTCTCTCCCTCTCCCCATTCTGTCTCTCTCCATCTCTCCATTCTGTCTCTCGCCCTCTCCCCATTCTGTCTCTCCCTCTCTCTATTCTCTCTCGTCCTCTCCCCATTCTGTCTCTCCCTCTCCCCATTCTCCCTCTTCCTCTCCTCATTCTCTCTCCCCCTCTCTCCATTCTTTCCCTCCCTCTCTCCATTCTCTCTCTCCCTCTTCCCATTCTCTCTCTCCCTCTCCACATTCTGTCTCTCTCCATCTCCCCATTCTGTCTCTCTCCCTCCCTCCATTCTATCTCTCTCCCTGTTCCCATTATCTCTCTCACTCTCTCCATTCTGTCTCTCTCCCTCTCCTCATTCTGTCTCTCTCAATGTCCATTATCTCTCTCTCTCTCTCCATTCTCTCCCTCTCTCCCTCTCTCCCTTCTGTCTCTCTCCATCTCCCCATTCACTCTAGCCCTCTCTCCATTCCGTCTCACCATCTCTCCATTCTGTCTCTCTCCCTCTCCCCATTCGGACTTTCTCTCTCCCCATTCTCACTCTCCCTCTCCCCATTCTGTCTCTCTCCCTCTCTCCATTCTCTCTCCCCCTCCCCATTCAATCTCTCTCTCTCTCCATTCTGTCTCTGACCCTCTCGCCATTCTCTCTCTTCCTCTCCCCATTCTCTCACTCCAACTCTCCATTCTGTGTGTCTGCCTCTCCCCATACTGTCTCTCCCTCTCCCTATTCTGTCTCCCTCTCTCTCTCCATTCTGTTTCTCACCCTCTCTCCATTCCATCTCACCATCTCTCCTTTCTGTCTCTCTCTCTCTCTCCACTCTGTCCCTCCCTCTCTCCATTCTCTCTCTCTCTCTCCATTCTGTCCATCCCTCGCCCCATTCTCTCTCTCTCCTACTCCGCATTCTGTCTCTCCCTCGCTCCATTCTGTCTCTCTCTCTCCCCATTCGGTCTCTCTACCTTTCCCCATTCTGTCTCTCTTCCTCCTCCCCATTTTGTGTCTCTCCCTGTCCCCATTCTGTCTCTCTCCCTCTCTCCATTCTCTCTACGCCTCTATCCATTCTGTTGCCCCCTCTCTCCATTCCGTCTAGCCCTCTCTCCTATCTGTCCCTCTCCCTCACCACATTCTGTCTCTCCCTCTCCCCATTGTGTCTCCCTCCCTCTCCCCATTCTCTCCTCCCTTGCTCCATTCTGTCTCTCACCCTCTCTCCATTCTGTCTCTCTGCCTCTCTCCATTCTGCCTCTCTCCATCTCTCCATTCTGTCTCTCGCCCTCTCCCCATTCTGTCTCTCCCTCTCTCTATTCTCTCTCGTCCTCTCCCCATTCTGTCTCTCCATCTCTCCATTCTGTCTTTCAACCCCTCTCCATTCTGTCTCTCTCGCTCCCTCCATTCTATCTCTCTCCCTCTTCCCATTATCTCTCTCACTCTCTCCATTCTGTCTCTCTCCCTCTCCTCATTCTGTCTCTCCATCTCCCCATTCTCTCTCTCCCTCTCCCCATTCTGGCTCTCTCCCTCTCCCCATTCTGTCTCTCTCCATCTCTCCATTCTGTCTCTCGCCCTCTCCCCATTCTGTCTCTCCCTCTCTCTATTCTCTCTCGTCCTCTCCCCATTCTGTCTCTCCCTCTCCCCATTCTCTCTCTTCCTCTCCTCATTCTCTCTCCCCCTCTCTCCATTCTTTCCCTCCCTCTCTCCATTCTCTCTCTCCCTCTTCCCATTCTCTCTCTCCCTCTCCACATTCTGTCTCTCTCCATCTCCCCATTCTGTCTCTCTCCCTCCCTCCATTCTATCTCTCTCCCTGTTCCCATTATCTCTCTCACTCTCTCCATTCTGTCTCTCTCCCTCTCCTCATTCTGTCTCTCTCAATGTCCATTATCTCTCTCTCTCTCTCCATTCTCTCCCTCTCTCCCTCTCTCCCTTCTGTCTCTCTCCATCTCCCCATTCACTCTAGCCCTCTCTCCATTCCGTCTCACCATCTCTCCATTCTGTCTCTCTCCCTCTCCCCATTCGGACTTTCTCTCTCCCCATTCTCACTCTCCCTCTCCCCATTCTGTCTCTCTCCCTCTCTCCATTCTCTCTCCCCCTCCCCATTCAATCTCTCTCTCTCTCCATTCTGTCTCTGACCCTCTCGCCATTCTCTCTCTTCCTCTCCCCATTCTCTCACTCCAACTCTCCATTCTGTGTGTCTGCCTCTCCCCATACTGTCTCTCCCTCTCCCTATTCTGTCTCCCTCTCTCTCTCCATTCTGTTTCTCACCCTCTCTCCATTCCATCTCACCATCTCTCCTTTCTGTCTCTCTCTCTCTCTCCACTCTGTCCCTCCCTCTCTCCATTCTCTCTCTATCTCTCCATTCTGTCCATCCCTCGCCCCATTCTCTCTCTCTCCTACTCCGCATTCTGTCTCTCCCTCGCTCCATTCTGTCTCTCTCTCTCCCCATTCGGTCTCTCTACCTTTCCCCATTCTGTCTCTCTTCCTCCTCCCCATTTTGTGTCTCTCCCTGTCCCCATTCTGTCTCTCTCCCTCTCTCCATTCTCTCTACGCCTCTATCCATTCTGTTGCCCCCTCTCTCCATTCCGTCTAGCCCTCTCTCCTATCTGTCCCTCTCCCTCACCACATTCTGTCTCTCCCTCTCCCCATTGTGTCTCCCTCCCTCTCCCCATTCTCTCCTCCCTTGCTCCATTCTGTCTCTCACCCTCTCTCCATTCTGTCTCTCTGCCTCTCTCCATTCTGTCTCTCTCCATCTCTCCATTCTGTCTCTCGCCCTCTCCCCATTCTGTCTCTCCCTCTCTCTATTCTCTCTCGTCCTCTCCCCATTCTGTCTCTCCATCTCTCCATTCTGTCTTTCAACCCCTCTCCATTCTGTCTCTCTCGCTCCCTCCATTCTATCTCTCTCCCTCTTCCCATTATCTCTCTCACTCTCTCCATTCTGTCTCTCTCCCTCTCCTCATTCTGTCTCTCCATCTCCCCATTCTCTCTCTCCCTCTCCCCATTCTGCCTCTCTCCCTCTCCCCATTCTGTCTCTCTCCATCTCTCCATTCTGTCTCTCGCCCTCTCCCCATTCTGTCTCTCCCTCTCTCTATTCTCTCTCGTCCTCTCCCCATTCTGTCTCTCCCTCTCCCCATTCTCTCTCTTCCTCTCCTCATTCTCTCTCCCCCTCTCTCCATTCTTTCCCTCCCTCTCTCCATTCTCTCTCTCCCTCTTCCCATTCTCTCTCTCCCTCTCCACATTCTGTCTCTCTCCATCTCCCCATTCTGTCTCTCTCCCTCCCTCCATTCTATCTCTCTCCCTGTTCCCATTATCTCTCTCACTCTCTCCATTCTGTCCCTCTCCCTCTCCTCATTCTGTCTCTCTCAATGTCCATTATCTCTCTCTCTCTCTCCATTCTCTCCCTCTCTCCCTCTCTCCATTCTGTCTCTCTCCATCTCCCCATTCACTCTAGCCCTCTCTCCATTCCGTCTCACCATCTCTCCATTCTGTCTCTCTCCCTCTCCCCATTCGGACTTTCTCTCTCCCCATTCTCACTCTCCCTCTCCCCATTCTGTCTCTCTCCCTCTCTCCATTCTCTCTCCCCCTCCCCATTCAATCTCTCTCTCTCTCCATTCTGTCTCTGACCCTCTCGCCATTCTCTCTCGTCCTCTCCCCATTCTGTCTCTCCATCTCTCCATTCTGTCTTTCAACCCCTCTCCATTCTGTCTCTCTCGCTCCCTCCATTCTATCTCTCTCCCTCTTCCCATTATCTCTCTCACTCTCTCCATTCTGTCTCTCTCCCTCTCCTCATTCTGTCTCTCCATCTCCCCATTCTCTCTCTCCCTCTCCCCATTCTGCCTCTCTCCCTCTCCCCATTCTGTCTCTCTCCATCTCTCCATTCTGTCTCTCGCCCTCTCCCCATTCTGTCTCTCCCTCTCTCTATTCTCTCTCGTCCTCTCCCCATTCTGTCTCTCCCTCTCCCCATTCTCTCTCTTCCTCTCCTCATTCTCTCTCCCCCTCTCTCCATTCTTTCCCTCCCTCTCTCCATTCTCTCTCTCCCTCTTCCCATTCTCTCTCTCCCTCTCCACATTCTGTCTCTCTCCATCTCCCCATTCTGTCTCTCTCCCTCCCTCCATTCTATCTCTCTCCCTGTTCCCATTATCTCTCTCACTCTCTCCATTCTGTCCCTCTCCCTCTCCTCATTCTGTCTCTCTCAATGTCCATTATCTCTCTCTCTCTCTCCATTCTCTCCCTCTCTCCCTCTCTCCATTCTGTCTCTCTCCATCTCCCCATTCACTCTAGCCCTCTCTCCATTCCGTCTCACCATCTCTCCATTCTGTCTCTCTCCCTCTCCCCATTCGGACTTTCTCTCTCCCCATTCTCACTCTCCCTCTCCCCATTCTGTCTCTCTCCCTCTCTCCATTCTCTCTCCCCCTCCCCATTCAATCTCTCTCTCTCTCCATTCTGTCTCTGACCCTCTCGCCATTCTCTCTCTTCCTCTCCCCATTCTCTCACTCCAACTCTCCATTCTGTGTGTCTGCCTCTCCCCATACTGTCTCTCCCTCTCCCTATTCTGTCTCCCTCTCTCTCTCCATTCTGTTTCTCACCCTCTCTCCATTCTGTCTCTCTCCCTCTCTCCATTCTGCCCCTCACTCTCACACCATTCTCTCTCTCCCTCTCACTATTCTGTCTTTCTCCCTCTCCTCATTCTGTCTCTCCCTCTCCCCATTCACTCTCTCCCTCTTCCCATTCTGTCTCTCTTCCTCTCCCCATTCTGTCTCTCTCCATCTCTCCATTCTGTCTCTCGCCCTCTCCCCATTCTGTCTCTCCCTCTCTCTATTCTGTCTCTCCCTCTCCCCATTCTCTCTCTCCCTCTCCCCATTCACCTCTCTCTCCCTCTCTCCATTCCCTCCCTCCCTCTCCCAATCTCCCTCTCCCTCTCCCCATTCTATCTCTCTCCCTCACTCCATTCTATCTCTCTCCCTCTCCCCATTCTGTCTCTCCCTCTCCCCATTCTGTCTCTCCCTCTCTCCTTTCTGTCACTCCCTTTCTCCATTCCATCTCTCCCTCTCCCCATTCTGTCTCTCCCTCTCTCCATTCTGTCACTCCCTTTCCCCATTCCATCTCTCCCTCTCCCCATTCTGTCTCTCTCCCTCTCCCCATTCTGTCTCTCCCTCTCTCCATTCTCGCTCTATCCCTCTCCCCATTCTCTCTCTCCACTCCACATTCTGTCTCTCACCCTTTCTCCATTCTGTCTCTCTCCCTCTCTCCATTCTGTCTCTCTCCCTCTCCTCATTCTCTCTCTCCATCTCCCCATTCTCTCTCTCCCTCTCCCCATTCTCTCCCTCCCTGTCTCCATTCTATCTCTCTCCCTCTCCCCATTCTGTCTCTCCCTCTCCCCATTCTCTCTCTCTCCTACTCCGCATTCTGTCTCTCCCTCTCTCCATTCTGTCACTCTCTCCCGATTCTGTCTCTCTCCCTTTCCCCATTCTGTCTCTCTTCCTCCTCCCCATTTTGTGTCTCTCCCTCTCTCCATTCTGTCTCTCTCCATCTCTCCATTCTCCCTACTCCTCTCTCCATTCCGTCGCTCCCTCTCTTCATTCCGTCTAACCCTCTCTCCATTCTGTCCCTCTCCCTCACCACATTCTGTCTCTCCCCCTCCCCATTCTCTCTCTCACTCTGTCCATTCTGTCTCTCACCATCTCTCCATTCTGTCTCTCTCCCTCTCTCCATTTTGTCTCTCTCCCTCTCCTAATTCTCTCTCTCCGTCTATCCATTGACTCTCTCTCTCTCGCCATTATCTCTCACACTCTCTCCATTCTGTCTCTCCCTCTCCTCATTCCGTCTCTCCCTCTCTCCATTCTGTCTCTCTCCCTCTCACCATTCTGTCTCTCTACCTCTCCTCATTCTGTCTCTCCAAATCTCCATGATCTCTCTCCCTCTCTCCATTCTCACTCTCACCCCCTCTCTCCATTCCATCTCACCATCTCTCCTTTCTGTCTCTCTCCCTCTCCCCACTCTGTCCCTCCCTCTCTCCATTCTGTCTCTCTCCCTCTCTCCATTCTCTACGCCTCTCTCCATTCCGTCAATTCCTCTCTCAATTCCATCTCACCCTCTCTCCATTCTGTCCCTCTCCCTCACCACATTCTGTTTCTCTCTCTCGCCGTTGTGTCTCCGTCCCTCTCCCCATTCTCTCTTCCCTCTCTCCATTCTTTCTCTCACTCTCTCTCCATTCTGTCCCTCTCCCTCACCACATTCTGTTTCTCTCTCTCGCCGTTGTGTCTCCGTCCCTCTCCCCATTCTCTCTTCCCTCTCTCCATTCTTTCTCTCACTCTCTCTCCATTCTGTCTCTCTCCCTCTCTCCATTCTGTATCTCTCCCTCTCCTCATTCTCTCTCTCCCTCTCCCCATTCTCTCTCTCACTGTCTCCATTCTATCTCTCTGCCTCTCCCCATTCTGTCTCGCCCTCTCCCCATTCTGTCTCTCTCACTCCCCATTCTGTCTCCCTCCATCACTCCATTCTGTCTCTCACCCTCTCTCCATTCTGTCTCTCTCCCTCTCTCCATTCTGTCTCTCTCTCTCCCCATTCTCTGTCTCCCTCTCCCCATTCTGTCTTTCCTTCTGCCCATTCAGTCTCTCTCCCTCTCCCCATTCTGTCTCTCTCTCTCCCCATTCTGTCTCCCTCTATCCCCATTCTGTCTCTCTCTCTCGCCCCATTCTGTCTCTCTCATACTCCCCATTCTGCCTCTCTCCCTCTCCCAATTCGATCCCTCCCTCTCCCCTTTCGGTCTCTCTCCTGCTCTACATTCTTTCTCTCCCTCTCTCCATTCTGTCTCTCTCCCTCTCTGCACTCTCTATATCACGCTCTCCCCATTCTCTCTCTACCTCTCTCCATTTTGCCTCTCCCTCTCTCCATTCTGTCTCTCCCTCTCCCCATTCTCTCTCTCCCTCTCTCCATTCTCTCTCTCCTTCTCCCCATTCTGTCTCTCTCCCTCTCCACATTCTCTCCCTCCTTCGCTCCATTATGACTCTCTCCCCCTCCCCATTCTCTCCTTCTCCCTCTCCCCATTCTGTTCTCTCCCGCTCCTCCTTCTTTCTCTCTCCCTCTCCCCATTCACTCTCTCCCTCTCTCCATTCTGACTCTCTCCCTTACCCCATTCTGTCTCTCTCTCTCTCTTTCTCCATTCTGTCACTCTCCCTCACCCCATTCTTTCTCTCTCCCTCTCCCCATTCTTTCCCTCCTTCGCTCCATTCTGACTCTCTCCCTCTTTCCATTCTGTCTCTCTCCCTCTCCACATTCTGTCTCACTCCCTCTCTCCATTCTGTCTCTCTCCCTCTCACCATTCTGTCTCTCTACCTCTCCTCATTCTGTCTCTCCCAATCTGCATGATCTCTCTCCCTCTCTCCATTCTCTCTCTCACCCCCTCTCTCCATTCCGTCTCACCATCTCTCATTTCTGTCTCTCTCCTCTCTCCACTCTGTCCCTCCCTCTCTCCATTCTGTCTCTCTACCTCTCTCCATTCTCTATGCCTCTCTCCATTCCATCGCTCCCTCTCTCAATTCCGTCTCACCCTCTCTCCATTTTGTCCCTCTCCCTCACCACATTCTGTCTCTCTCTCTCTCCATTGTGTCTCCCTTCCTCTCCCCATTCTCCCTTCCTCTCCCCATTCTCTCTTCCCTCTCTCCATTCTGTCTCTCTCCCTCTCCCCATTCTGTCTCTCCCTCTCTCCTTTCTGTCACTCCCTTTCTCCATTCCATCTCTCCCTCTCCCCATTCTGTCTCTCCCTCTCTCCATTCTGTCACTCCCTTTCCCCATTCCATCTCTCCCTCTCCCCATTCTGTCTCTCTCCCTCTCCCCATTCTGTCTCTCCCTCTCTCCATTCTCGCTCTATCCCTCTCCCCATTCTCTCTCTCCACTCCACATTCTGTCTCTCACCCTTTCTCCATTCTGTCTCTCTCCCTCTCTCCATTCTGTCTCTCTCCCTCTCCTCATTCTCTCTCTCCATCTCCCCATTCTCTCTCTCCCTCTCCCCATTCTCTCCCTCCCTGTCTCCATTCTATCTCTCTCCCTCTCCCCATTCTGTCTCTCCCTCTCCCCATTCTCTCTCTCTCCTACTCCGCATTCTGTCTCTCCCTCTCTCCATTCTGTCACTCTCTCCCGATTCTGTCTCTCTCCCTTTCCCCATTCTGTCTCTCTTCCTCCTCCCCATTTTGTGTCTCTCCCTCTCTCCATTCTGTCTCTCTCCATCTCTCCATTCTCCCTACTCCTCTCTCCATTGCTTCGCTCCCTCTCTTCATTCCGTCTAACCCTCTCTCCATTCTGTCCCTCTCCCTCACCACATTCTGTCTCTCCCCCTCCCCATTCTCTCTCTCACTCTGTCCATTCTGTCTCTCACCATCTCTCCATTCTGTCTCTCTCCCTCTCTCCATTTTGTCTCTCTCCCTCTCCTAATTCTCTCTCTCCGTCTATCCATTGACTCTCTCTCTCTCGCCATTATCTCTCACACTCTCTCCATTCTGTCTCTCCCTCTCCTCATTCCGTCTCTCCCTCTCTCCATTCTGTCTCTCTCCCTCTCACCATTCTGTCTCTCTACCTCTCCTCATTCTGTCTCTCCAAATCTCCATGATCTCTCTCCCTCTCTCCATTCTCACTCTCACCCCCTCTCTCCATTCCATCTCACCATCTCTCCATTCTGTCTCTCTCCCTCTCCTCATTCTCTCTCTCCATCTCCCCATTCTCTCTCTCCCTCTCCCCATTCTCTCCCTCCCTGTCTCCATTCTATCTCTCTCCCTCTCCCCATTCTGTCTCTCCCTCTCCCCATTCTCTCTCTCTCCTACTCCGCATTCTGTCTCTCCCTCTCTCCATTCTGTCACTCTCTCCCGATTCTGTCTCTCTCCCTTTCCCCATTCTGTCTCTCTTCCTCCTCCCCATTTTGTGTCTCTCCCTCTCTCCATTCTGTCTCTCTCCATCTCTCCATTCTCCCTACTCCTCTCTCCATTCCGTCGCTCCCTCTCTTCATTCCGTCTAACCCTCTCTCCATTCTGTACCTCTCCCTCACCACATTCTGTCTCTCCCCCTCCCCATTCTCTCTCTCACTCTGTCCATTCTGTCTCTCACCATCTCTCCATTCTGTCTCTCTCCCTCTCTCCATTTTGTCTCTCTCCCTCTCCTAATTCTCTCTCTCCGTCTATCCATTGACTCTCTCTCTCTCGCCATTATCTCTCACACTCTCTCCATTCTGTCTCTCCCTCTCCTCATTCCGTCTCTCCCTCTCTCCATTCTGTCTCTCTCCCTCTCACCATTCTGTCTCTCTACCTCTCCTCATTCTGTCTCTCCAAATCTCCATGATCTCTCTCCCTCTCTCCATTCTCACTCTCACCCCCTCTCTCCATTCCATCTCACCATCTCTCCTTTCTGTCTCTCTCCCTCTCCCCACTCTGTCCCTCCCTCTCTCCATTCTGTCTCTCTCCCTCTCTCCATTCTCTACGCCTCTCTCCATTCCGTCACTTCCTCTCTCAATTCCATCTCACCCTCTCTCCATTCTGTCCCTCTCCCTCACCACATTCTGTTTCTCTCTCTCGCCGTTGTGTCTCCGTCCCTCTCCCCATTCTCTCTTCCCTCTCTCCATTCTTTCTCTCACTCTCTCTCCATTCTGTCTCTCTCCCTCTCTCCATTCTGTATCTCTCCCTCTCCTCATTCTCTCTCTCCCTCTCCCCATTCTCTCTCTCACTGTCTCCATTCTATCTCTCTGCCTCTCCCCATTCTGTCTCGCCCTCTCCCCATTCTGTCTCTCTCACTCCCCATTCTGTCTCCCTCCATCACTCCATTCTGTCTCTCACCCTCTCTCAATTCTGTCTCTCTCCCTCTCTCCATTCTGTCTCTCTCTCTCCCCATTCTCTGTCTCCCTCTCCCCATTCTGTCTTTCCTTCTGCCCATTCAGTCTCTCTCCCTCTCCCCATTCTGTCTCTCTCTCTCCCCATTCTGTCTCCCTCTATCCCCATTCTGTCTCTCTCTCTCGCCCCATTCTGTCTCTCTCATACTCCCCATTCTGCCTCTCTCCCTCTCCCAATTCGATCCCTCCCTCTCCCCTTTCGGTCTCTCTCCTGCTCTACATTCTTTCTCTCCCTCTCTCCATTCTGTCTCTCTCCCTCTCTGCACTCTCTATATCACGCTCTCCCCATTCTCTCTCTACCTCTCTCCATTTTGCCTCTCCCTCTCTCCATTCTGTCTCTCCCTCTCCCCATTCTCTTTCTCCCTCTCTCCATTCTCTCTCTCCTTCTCCCCATTCTGTCTCTCTCCCTCTCCACATTCTCTCCCTCCTTCGCTCCATTATGACTCTCTCCCCCTCCCCATTCTCTCCTTCTCCCTCTCCCCATTCTGTCTCTCTCCCGCTCCTCCTTCTTTCTCTCTCCCTCTCCCCATTCACTCTCTCCCTCTCTCCATTCTGACTCTCTCCCTTACCCCATTCTGTCTCTCTCTCTCTCTTTCTCCATTCTGTCACTCTCCCTCACCCCATTCTTTCTCTCTCCCTCTCCCCATTCTTTCCCTCCTTCGCTCCATTCTGACTCTCTCCCTCTTTCCATTCTGTCTCTCTCCCTCTCCACATTCTGTCTCACTCCCTCTCTCCATTCTGTCTCTCTCCCTCTCACCATTCTGTCTCTCTACCTCTCCTCATTCTGTCTCTCCCAATCTGCATGATCTCTCTCCCTCTCTCCATTCTCTCTCTCACCCCCTCTCTCCATTCCGTCTCACCATCTCTCATTTCTGTCTCTCTCCTCTCCCCACTCTGTCCCTCCCTCTCTCCATTCTGTCTCTCTACCTCTCTCCATTCTCTACGCCTCTCTCCATTCCGTCGCTCCCTCTCTCAATTCCGTCTCACCCTCTCTCCATTTTGTCCCTCTCCCTCACCACATTCTGTCTCTCTCTCTCTCCATTGTGTCTCCATTCCTCTCCCCATTCTCTCTTCCCTCTCTCCATTCTGTCTCTCTCCCTCTCTCCATTCTGTCTCTCTCCCTCTCCTCATTCTCTCTCTGCATCTCCCCATTCTCTCTCTCCCTCTCCCCATTCTCTCCCTCCCTGTCTCCATTCCATCTCTCTCCCTCTCCCCATTCTGTCTCGCCCTCTCCCCATTCTGTCTCTCTCACTCCCCATTCTGTCTCCCTCCATCACTCCGTTCTGTCTCTCACCCTCTCTCCATTCTGTCTCTCTCCCTCTCTCCATTCTGTCTCTCTCTCTCCCCATTCTCTCTTTCCCTCTCCCCATTCTGTCTTTCCTTCTGCCCATTCAGTCTCTCACCCTCTCCCCATTCTGTCTCTCTCACTCCCCATTCTGTCTCCCTCTCTCCCCATTTGTCTCTCTCTCGCCCCATTCTGTTTCTCTCATACTCCCCATTCTGTCTCTCTCCCTCTCCCAATTCGATCCCTCCCTCTCCCCTTTCGGTCTCTCTCCTGCTCTACATTCTTTCTCTCCCTCTCTCCATTCTGTCTCTCTCCCTCTCTGCATTCTCTATATCACGCTCTTCCCATTCCCTCTCTACCTCTCTCCATTTTGCCTCTCCCTCTCTCCATTCTGTCTCTCCCTCTCCCCATTCTCTCTCTCCCTCTCTCCATTCTCTCTCTCCTTCTCCACATTCTGTCTCTCTCCCTCTCCACATTCTCCCCCTCTCCCTCTCCCCATTCTGTCTCTCTCCCTTTCACCATGCTGTTTCCCTCCCTATCTCCATTCTGTCTCTCTCCCTCTCCCCATTCTGTCTCTCTCCCGCTCCTCCTGCTTTCTCTCTCCCTCTCCCCATTCACTCTCTCCTTCTCTCTATTCTGACTCTCTCCCTTTCCCCATTCTGTCTCTCTCTCTCTCTCTCTCCATTCTATCTCCCTCCCTCTCCCCATTCTTTACCTCCTTCGCTCCATTCTGACTCTCTCCCTCTCTCCATTCTGTCTCTCTCCCTCTCCCCATTCTGTCTCTCTCCCTCTCTCCATTCTGTCTCTCTCCCTCTCTCGCTTCTGTCTCTCTCTCCCTCTCCCCGGTCTCTCTCTCTATCTCTCCATTCTGTCTCTCTCCCTCTCTCTCCATTCCATCACTCCCTCTCTCCATTCTGTCTCACCCTCTCTCCATTCTGTCTCTCTCACTCCCTATTCTGTCTCCCTCCATCACTCCATTCTGTCTCTCACCCACTCTCCATTCTGTATCTCTCCCCCTCTCCATTCTGTCCCTCTCTCCATTCTCTCTCTCCCACTCACTATTCTGTCTCTCTCCCTCTCCTCATTCTGTCTCTTCCTCTCTCCATTCTGTCTGTCTCTCTCTGCATTTTATCTCTCTCCCTTTCCACATTCTCTCTTTCTTCCTCCTCCCCATTTGTGTCTCTCCCTCTCCCCATTCTGTCTCTTTCCCTCTCACTCCATTCCGTCGCTCCCTCTCTCCATTCTGTCTCACCCTCTCTCCATTTTGTCTCTCTCCCACTCCCCACTCTATCCCTCCCTCTCTCCATTCTCACTCTCCATCTCTCCATTCTGTCCCTCCCTCTCTCCATTCTCTCTCTTTCCCACTCCCCATTCTGTCTCTCTCTCTCTCTCTCTCCATTCTATCTCTCTATTTCCCCATTCTGTCTTTCTTCCTCCTCCCCATTTTGTGTCTCTCCCTCTCCCCATTCTGTCTCTCTCCGTCTCTCCATTCTGTCTCTCTTCCTCTTCCCCATTTTATGTATCTCCCTCTCCCCATTCTGTCTCTCTCTCCCTCTCCCCGGTCTCTCTCTCTCTCTCCATTCTGTCTCTCTCCCTCTCTCTCCATTCCATCGCTCCCTCTCTCCATTCTGTCTCACCTTCTCTCCATTCTGTCTCTCTCACTCCCTATTCTGTCTCCCTCCATCACTCCATTCTGTCTCTCACCCTCTCTCCATTCTGTCTCGCTCCCTCTCTCCATTCTGTCCCTGTCCCTTTCCCCATTCTCTCTCTCTCCCTCTCACGATTCTGTCTGCCTCCCTCTCTCCATTCTGTCTCTCACCCTCTCTCCATTCTGTCTCTCTCCCTCTCTCCATTCTGTCCCTCTCTCCATTCTCTCTCTCCCACTCACAATTCTGTCTCTCTCCCTCTCCTCATTCTGTCTCTCCCTCTCTCCATTCAGTCTGTCTCTCTCCAGTTTATCTCTCTCCCTTTCCACATTCTCCCTTTCTTCCTCCTCCCCATTTGTGTCTCTCCCTCTCCCCATTCTGTCTCTTTCCCTCTCACTCCATTCCGTCGCTCCCTCTCTCCATTCTGTCTCACCCTCTCTCCATTCTGTCTCTCTCCCACTCCCCACTCTGTCCCTCCCTCTCTCCACTCTCACTCTCCATCTCTCCATACTGTCCCTCCCTCTCTCCATTCTCTCTCTTTCCCACTCCCCATTCTGTCTCTCTCTCTCTCTCTCTCTCCATTCTATCTCTCTATTTCCCCATTCTGTCTTTCTTCCTCCTCCCCATTTTGTGTCTCTCCCTCTCCCCATTCTGTCTCTCTCCGTCTCTCCATTCTGTCTCTCTTCCTCTTCCCCATTTTATGTATCTCCCTCTCCCCATTCTGTCTCTCTCTCCCTCTCCCCGGTCTCTCTCTCTCTCTCCATTCTGTCTCTCTCCCTCTCTCTCCATTCCATCGCTCCCTCTCTCCATTCTGTCTCACCTTCTCTCCATTCTGTCTCTCTCACTCCCTATTCTGTCTCCCTCCATCACTCCATTCTGTCTCTCACCCTCTCTCCATTCTGTCTCGCTCCCTCTCTCCATTCTGTCCCTGTCCCTTTCCCCATTCTCTCTCTCTCCCTCTCACGATTCTGTCTGCCTCCCTCTCTCCATTCTGTCTCTCACCCTCTCTCCATTCTGTCTCTCTCCCTCTCTCCATTCTGTCCCTCTCTCCATTCTCTCTCTCCCACTCACAATTCTGTCTCTCTCCCTCTCCTCATTCTGTCTCTCCCTCTCTCCATTCAGTCTGTCTCTCTCCAGTTTATCTCTCTCCCTTTCCACATTCTCCCTTTCTTCCTCCTCCCCATTTGTGTCTCTCCCTCTCCCCATTCTGTCTCTTTCCCTCTCACTCCATTCCGTCGCTCCCTCTCTCCATTCTGTCTCACCCTCTCTCCATTCTGTCTCTCTCCCACTCCCCACTCTGTCCCTCCCTCTCTCCACTCTCACTCTCCATCTCTCCATACTGTCCCTCCCTCTCTCCATTCTCTCTCTTTCCCACTCCCCATTCTGTCTCTCTCTCTCTCTCTCTCTCCATTCTATCTCTCTATTTCCCCATTCTGTCTTTCTTCCTCCTCCCCATTTTGTGTCTCTCCCTCTCGCCATTCTGTCTCTCTCCCTCTCTCCATTCTGTCTCTCTTCCTCCTCAAAATTTTATGTATCTCCCTCTCCCCATTCTGTCTCTCTCCCTCTCTCCATTTTCTCTCCCCCTCTCTCCATTCCGTCGATGCATCTCTCCATTCCGTCTCACCCTCTCTCCATTCTGTCTCTCTCCCTCTCCCCACTCTGTCCCTCCCTCTCTCCATCCTGTCTCTCCCTCTCTCTATTCTGTCCCTCCCTCTCCCCATTCTCTCTCTCTCGCAATCCCCATTCTGTCTCTCCCTCTCTCCATTCTTTCTCTCTCTCTCTCCATTCTATCTATATCCCTTTCCCCATTCTGTCTTTTTTCCTCTTCCCCATTTTGTGTCTCACCCTCTCTCCATTCTGTCTCTCTCCCTCTCCTCAATCTCTCTCTCCCTCTCCTCATTCTGTCTCTCCCTCTCCCCATTCTCTATCTCCCTCTCCCCATTCTCTCTCTCCCTATCCCCATTCTGTCTCTCTCCATCTCTCCATTCTGTCTCTCGCCCTCTCCCCATTCTGTCTCACCCTCTCTCTATTCTCTCTCGTCCTCTCCCCATTCTGTCTCTCCCTCTCTCCATTCTGTCTCTCACCCCCTCTCCATTCTGTCTCTCTCCCTCCCTCCATTCTATCTCTCTCCCTCTTCCCATTATCTCTCTCACTCTCTCCATTCTGTCTCTCTCCCTCTCCTCATTCTGTCTCTCCATCTCCCCATTCTCTCACTCCCTCTCCCCAATCTGTCTTTCTTCCTCCTCCCCATTTTGTGTCTCTCCCTCTCTCTCCATTCCGTCGCTCCCTCTCTCCATTCCATCTCACCCTCTCTCCATTCTGTCTCTCTCCCACTCCCAACTCTGTCCCTCCCTCTCTCCATTCTCTCTCTCCCTCTCCCCATTCTCTCTCTCCCTCTCCACATTCTATCTCTCTCCCTGTTCCCATTATCTCTCTCACTCTCTCCATTCTGTCTCTCTCCCTCTCCTCATTCTGTCTCTCTCAATGTCCATTCTGTCTCTCCCTCTCCCCATTCTCTCTCTCCCTCTCCACATTCTCTCTTCCCTCTCTCCATTCTACCTCTCTCCCACTCCCCATTCTGTCTCACCCTCTCTCCATTCTGTCTCTCTCTCTCTCTCTCCATTCTATCTCTCTCCCTTTCCCGATTCTGTCTTTCTTCCTCCTCCCCATTTTGTGTCTCTCCCTCTCTCTCCATTCCGTCGCTCCCTCTCTCCATTCCGTCTCACCCTCTCTCCATTCTGTCTCTCTCCCACTCCCAACTCTGTCCCTCCCTCTCTCCATTCTCTATCCCCCTCTCTCCATTCTATCCCTCCCTCTCCCCATTCTCTCTCTCTCCCACTCCCCATTCTGTCTCTCTCTCTCTCTCTCGATTCTGTCCCTCCATCTCCCCATTCTCTCTCTCTCCCACTCCCCATTCTGTCTCTCTCGCTCTCTCAATTCTGTCTCTCTTCCTCCTCCCCATTTTGTGTCTTACCCTCTCTCCATTCTGTCTCTCTCCCTCTTCTCATTCTCACTCTCTGACTCCTCATTCTCTCTCTCCCTCTCCCCATTCTGTCTCTCCCTCTCCCCGTTCTTTCTCTCTCTCTCTCTCCATTCTCTCTCTCTCCCCCTCTCTCCATTCCGTCTCACCCTCTCTCCATTCTGTCTCTTTACCTCTCCCCACTCTGTCCCTTCCTCTCTCCATTCTCTCTCTCCAACTCTCCATTCTGTCCCTCTATCTCCCCTTTCTCCACCTCTCCCACTCCCCATTCTGTCTCTCTCTCTCCATTCTATCTCTCTCTATCCCCATTCTATCTCTCTCCCTTTCCCCCATTCTGTCTCTTTCCTCCTCCCTATTTTATATCTCTCCCTCTCCCCATTCTGTCTCTCTCCCTCTCTCCATTCTGTCTCTCCCTCTCTCCATTCTGTCTTTCTCTCTCTCTCTCTCTCTCTCTCTCCATTCTATCTCTCACCCTC
Source organism: Pristiophorus japonicus (assembly GCF_044704955.1). Classification (NCBI taxonomy): domain Eukaryota; kingdom Metazoa; phylum Chordata; class Chondrichthyes; family Pristiophoridae; genus Pristiophorus; species Pristiophorus japonicus. Next base: position 50,516 of record NW_027250978.1, read on the forward strand.
TCTCCATTCTGTCTCTCTCCCACTCCCAACTCTGTCCCTACCTCTCTCCATTCTCTCTCTCCCTCTCTCCATTCTGTCCCTCCCTGTCCCCATTTTCTCTCTCTCCCACTCCCCTTTCTGTCTCTCTCTCTCTCTCTCCATTCTGCCCCTCCCTCTCCGCATTCTCTCTCTCTCCCACTCCTCATTCTGTCTCTCTCCCTCTCTCCAACTGTCTCTCTTCCTCCTCCCTATTTTGTGTCTTACCCTCTCTCCATTCTGTCTCTCTCCCTCTCCTCATTCTCTCTCTCCATCTCCTCATTCTCTCTCTCCCTCTCCCCATTCTGTCTCTCACTCTCCCAATTCTATCTCTCCCTCTCCCCTTTCTGTCTGCCTCCCTCTCCCCATTCTGTCTCTCTTCCTCTCTCCATTCTGTCTCTCCCTCTCTCCATTCTGTCTGTCTCTCTCTCTCACTCTCTCTCTCTCTCTCCATTCTATCTCTCACCCTCTCTCCATTCTGTCTCTCTCCCACTCCCAACTCTGTCCCTACCTCTCTCCATTCTCTCTCTCCCTCTCTCCATTCTGTCCCTCCCTGTCCCCATTCTCTCTCTCTCCCACTCCCCTTTCTGTCTCTCTCTCTCTCTCCATTCTGCCCCTCCCTCTCCGCATTCTCTCTCTCTCCCACTCCCCATTCTGTCTTTCTCCCTCTCTCCATTCTGTCTCTCTTCCTCCTCCCTATTTTGTGTCTTACCCTCTCTCCATTCTGTCTCTCTCCCTCTCCTCATTCTCTCTCTCCATCTCCTCATTCTCTCTCTCCCTCTCCCCATTCTGTCTCTCCCTCTCCCAATTCTATCTCTCCCTCTCCCCTTTCTGTCTGCCTCCCTCTCTCCATTCTGTCTCTCTCCCTCTCTCCATTCTGTCTCTCCCTCTCTCCATTCTGTCTGTCTCTCTCTCTCTCTCTCTCTCTCTCTCCATTCTATGTCTCACCCTCTCTCCATTCTGTCTCTCTCCCACTCCCAACTCTGTCCCTACCTCTCTCCATTCTCTCTCTCTCTCTCTCCATTCTGCCCCTCCCTCTCCGCATTCTCTCGCTCTCCCACTCCTCATTCTGTCTCTCTCCCTCTCTCCATTCTGTATCTCTTCCTCCTCCCTATTTTGTGTCTTACCCTCTCTCCATTCTGTCTCTCTCCCTCTCCTCATTCTCTCTCTCCATCTCCTCATTCTCTCTCTCCCTCTCCCCATTCTGTCTCTCACTCTCCCAATTCTATCTCTCCCTCTCCCCTTTCTGTCTGCCTCCCTCTCCCCATTCTGTCTCTCTTCCTCTCGCCATTCTCTCTCTTCCTCTCTCCATTCTGTCACTCTCCCTCTCTCCATTCTGTATCTCCCTCTGACCATTCTCAATCTACCTCTACCCATTATCTCCCTCCCTCTCCCCATTCTCTCTCTCTTCCTCTCCCCATTCTGTTTCTCGCCCTCTCCCGATTCCATTTCTCCCTCTCCCCATTCTCTCTCTCCCTCTCTCCATTCTGTCTCTCTCCCTCTCCCCATTCTGTCTCTCCCTCTGACCATTCTCAATCTACCGCTACCCATTCTCTCCCTCCCACTCTCCAGTTGGACTCTCTCCCTCTCCCCATTCTCTCCCTCCCTCTCCCAATTCTGTCTCTCCCTCTCCCCATTCTGTCCCTCCCTCTCTCCATTCTCTCCCAGCCTCTCTCCATTCTTTCTCTCTCCCTCTCCCCATTCTCTCCCTCCCCCTCTTCATTCTGTCTCTCTCCATCTCTCCATTCTCTCCCACCCTCACTCCATTCTCTCACTCCCTCTCTCCATTTTGTCTCTCCCTCTCTCCATTCTGTCACTCTCCCTCTCTCCATTCTGTATCTCCCTCTGACCATTCTCAATCTACCTCTACCCATTATCTCCCTCCCTCTCCCCATTCTGCCTCTCTCCCTCTCTCCATTCTCTCCCTCCCTCTCCCGATTCTGTATTTCCCTCTCCCGATTCTGTCTCTCTCCCGCTCCCCTTTCTGTTTCTCCCTCTCCCTATTCTGTCTCTCTCCCTCTCTCCATTCTCTCCCTCCCTCTCCCAATTCTGTCTCTCCCTCCCGCCATTCTGTCCCTCCCTCTCTCCATTCTCTCCCAGCCTCTCTCCATTCTGTCTCTCTCCCTCTCCCCTTTCTCTCCCTCCCCCTCTCCATTCTGTCTCTCTCCATCTCTCCATTCTCTCCCACCCTCACTCCATTCTCTCTCTCCCTCTCTCCATTTTGTCTCTCCCTCTCTCCATTCTGTCACTCTCCTTCTCTCCATTCTGTATCTCCCTCTGGCCATTCTCAATCTACCTCTACCCATTCTCTCGCTCTGTCTCTCCATTCTGTCTCCCTCCCGCTCACAACTCTCTCCCTCCCTCTCCCGATTCTGTCTCTCCCTCTCCCCATTCTGTCTCTCTCCCTCTCCCCATTCTGTCTCTCCAGCTCCCCATTCTGTCTCTCTCACTCTCTCCATTCTGTCCCACCCTCTCTCCATTCTCTCCCAGCCTCTCTCCATTCTGTCTCTCTCCATCTCTCCATTTTCTCCCAGCCTCTCTCCATTCTGTCTCTCTCCCTCTCCCCATTCTCTCCCTCCCCCTCTCCATTCTGTCTCTCTCCATCTCTCCATTCTCTCCCACCCTCACTCCATTCTCTCACTACCTCTCTTCATTTTGTCTCTCCCTCTCTCCATCCTGTCACTCTCCCTCTCTCCACTCTGTATCTCCCTCTGACCATTCTCAATCTACCTCTACCCATTATCTCCCTCCCTCTCTCCATTCTGTCTCTCTCCCTCTCTCCATTCTGTACCTCCCTCTCCCGATTCTGTCTTTCCCTCTCCCCATTCAGTCTCTCTCCCGCTCCCCTTTCTGTCTCTCCCTCACCCTATTCTGTCTCTCTCCCTCTCTCCATTCTCTCCCACCCTCTCCCAATTCTGTCTCTCCCTCTCCCCATTCTGTCCCTCCCTCTCTCCATTCTCTCCCAGCCTCTCTCCATTCTGTCTCTCTCCCTCTCCCCTTTCTCTCCCTCCCCCTTTCCATTCTGTCTCTCTCCATCTCTCCATTCTCTCCCACCCTCACTCCATTCTCTCTCTTCCTCTCTCCATTTTGTCTCTCCCTCTCTCCATTCTGTCACTCTCCCTCTCTCCATTCTGTCTCTCCCTCTGCCCATTTGCTCTCTCCCTCTCCCCAGGCTCTGTCTCTCTCCCTCTCCCAATTCTCTCTCTCTCCCACTCCCCACTCTCTCTCCCTCTACCCATTCTCTCCCTCCCTCGTTCCATTCTATCTCTCTGCCTCTCCACATTCTCTCTCTCCCTCTCCATTATTTCTCTACTTCTCTCCATTCTGTCTCTGCCTCTCTCCATTCTGTCTCCCTCCCTCTCCCCATTCTGCCTCTCGCTCTCCCCATTCTGTCACTCTCCCTCTCCCCATTCTGTCTCTCTGCCTCTCTCCATTCTGTCTCTCTCCCTGTCCCCATTCTGTCTCTCTCCCTCTCTCCATTCGGACTCTCTCCCTCTCCCCATTCTCTCCCTCCATCTCTCCATTCTCTCTCTCTCTCACTCCATTCTGTCTCTCTCCCTCTCCCATTCTGTCTCTCCCTCTCCCCGTTCTCTTCCTCCCTCGCTCCATTCTGTCTCTCTCCCTCTCTCCATTCTCTCTCTCCCTCTCTCCATTCTCTCTCTTTCCCTCTCTCCATTCTCTCCCTCCCTCTCCCGATTCTGTCTCTCCCTCTCCCAATTCTGTCCCTCCCTCTCTCCATTCTCTCCCGCCCTCTCTCCATTCTGTCTCTCTCCCTCTTCCCATTCTCTCTCTCCCTCTTTCCATTCTGTCCCTCTCCCTCTCTCCATTCTCTCCCTCCCTCACTCGATTCTCTCTCTCCCTCTCTCCATTTTGTCTCTCCCTCTCTCCATTCTGTCACTCTCCCTCTCTCCATTCTGTCTCTCTCCCTCTGCCATTCTCTCCCTCTCTCTCTCCATTCCTTCTCCCTCCCTCTCCCCTTTCTCTCTCCCTCTCCCCATTCTATCTTTCTCCCTCTCCCCACTCTCTCTCTCCCTCTCTCCATGCTGTCTCTCCCTCTCCCCATTCTGTCTCTCTGCCTCTCTCAATTCTGTTTCTCTCCCTCTCCCCATTCTGTCACTCTCCCTCTCTCCATTCTCTCTCCCTCTCCCCATTCTGTCTCTCTCCCTCTCCCCATTCTCTCTCCCTCTCCCCATTCTGTCTCTCTCCCCCTCCCCACTATGTCTCTCCTTCTCACCATTCTGTCTCTCTCCCTCTCACCATTCTGTCTCTCTCCCTCTCCCCAGTCTCTCTCTCCCTCTCTCCATGCTGTCTCTCTCCCTCTCCTCATTCTGTCTCTCTCCCCATTCTGTCTCTCCCCCTCCCCATTTTCTCCCTCTCTCACTCCATTCTGCACCTCTCCCTCTTCCCATCCTCTCCCTCCCACTTCCCATTCTCTCTCTCCCTCTCCCCATTCTGTCTTTCTCCCTCTCCCCATTCTGTCTGTCCCTCTCCCCATTCTGTCTCTCTCCCTCTTTCCATTCTCTCCCACCCTCTCCCAATTCTGTTCCTCGCTCTCCCCATTCTGTCCCTCCCTCTCTCAATTCTCTCCCAGCCTCTCTCCATTCTGTCTTTCTCACTCTCCCCATTCTGTCTGTCCATCTCCCCATTCTGTCTCTCTCCCTCTCTCCATTCTCTCCCTCCCTCTCCCAATTCTGTCTCTCCCTCTCCCCATTCTGTCTCTCTCCCTCTCCCCTTTCTGTCTCTCCCTCTCCCCATTCTGTCCCACCCTCTCTCCATTCTCTCCCAGCCTCTCTCCATTCTGTCTCTCTCCCTCTCCCCATTCTCTCCCTCCCCCTCTCCATTCTGTCTCTCTCCATCTCTCCATTCTCTCCCACCCTCACTCCATTCTCTTTCTCCCTCTCTCCATTTTGTCTCTCCCTCACTCCATTCTGTCACTCTCCCTCTCTCCATTCTGTATCTCCCTCTGGCCATTCTCAATCTACCTCGACCCATTCTCTCCCTCCTTCTCTCCATTCTGTCTCTCTCCCGCTCTCCATTCTCTCCCTCCCTCTCCCGATTCTGTCTCTCCATCTCCCCATTCTCTCTCTCTCCCTCTCCCCATTCTGTCTCTCCCGCTCCCCATTCTGTCTCTCTCCCTCTCTCCATTCTCTCCCTCCCTCTCCCAATTCTGTCCCCGCTCTCCACTTTCTGTCCCTCCCTCTCTCCATTCTCTCCCAGCCTCTCTCCATTCTGTCTCTCTCCATCTCTCCATTCTCTCCCTCCCTCACTCCATTCTCTCTCTTCCTCTCTCCATTTTGTCTCTCCCTCTCTCCATTCTCTCCCGCCTTCTCTCCATTCTGTCTCTCTCCCTCTTCCCATTCTCTCTCTCCCTCTTTCCATTCTGTCCCTCTCCCTCTCTCCATTCTCTCCCTCCCTCACTCCATTCTCTCTCTCCCTCTCTCCATTTTGTCTCTCCCTCTCTCCATTCTGTCTCTCTCCCTCTCACCATTCTGTCTCTCTCCCTCTCCCCAGCGTCTCTCTCCCTCTCTCCATGCTGTCTCTCTCCCTCTCCCCATTCTGTCTCTCCCTCTCACCATTCTGTCTCTCTGCCTCTCTCCATTCTGTGTCTCTCCCTCTCCCCATTCTGTCACTCTCGCTCTCTCCATTCGGTCTCACTCGCTCTCCCCATTCTCTCTCTCCATCTCTCCATTCTGTCTCTCTCCCTCTCTCCATTCTCTCCCTCCCTCTCTCTATTCTGTCTCTCACCCTCTCCCCATTCTGTCTCTCCCTCTGGCCATTCTTAATCTACCTCTACCCATTCTCTCCCTCCCTCGTTCCATTCTATCTCTCTGCCTCTCCACATTCTCTCTCTCCCTCTCCATTCTTTCTCTCCTTCTCTCCATTCTGTCTCTGCCTCTCTCCATTCTGTCTCCCTCCCTCTCCCCATTCTGCCTCTCCCTCTCCCCATTCTGTCTCTCTCCCTCTCCCCATTCTCTCTCTCCCTCTCTCCATTCTCTCTCTCCCTCTCTACATTCGGTCTCTGCATCTCTCCATTCTGTCACTCTCCCTCTCCCCATTCTGTCTCTCTGCCTCTCTCCATTCTGTCTCTCTCCCTGTCCCCATTCTGTCTCTCTCCCTCTCTCCATTCGCACTCTCTCCCTCTCCCCATTCTCTCCCTCCATCTCTCCATTCTCTCTCTCTCTCACTCCATTCTGTCTCTCTCCCTCTCCCATTCTGTCTCTCCCTCTCCCCCTTCTCTTCCTCCCTCGCTCCATTCTGTCTCTCTCCCTCTCCCCATTCTCTCTCTCCCTCTCTCCATTCTCTCTCTCTCCCTCTCTCCATTCTCTCCCTCCCTCTCCCGATTCTGTCTCTCCCTCTCCCAATTCTGTCCCTCCCTCTCTCCATTCTCTCCCGCCCTCTCTCCATTCTGTCTCTCTCCCTCTTCCCATTCTCTCTCTCCCTCTTTCCATTCTGTCCCTCTCCCTCTCTCCATTCTCTCCCTCCCTAACTCGATTCTCTCTCTCCCTCTCTCCATTTTGTCTCTCCCTCTCTCCATTCTGTCACTCTCCCTCTCTCCATTCTGTCTCTCTCCCTCTGCCATTCTCTCCCTCTCTCTCCCCATTCCTTCTCCCTCCCTCTCCCCTTTCTCTCTCCCTCTCCCCATTCTGTCTTTCTCCCTCTCCCCACTCTCTCTCCTTCTCCCCATTCTGTCTCTCTCCCTCTCACCATTCTGTCTCTCTCCTTCTCCCCAGCATCTCTCTCCCTCTCTCCATGCTGTCTCTCCCCTCCCCATTCTGTCTCTCTGCCTCTCTCAATTCTGTTTCTCTCCCTCTCCCCATTCTGTCACTCTCCCTCTCTCCTTTCTCTCCCTTCCTCTCTCCATTCTGTCTCTCTCCCTCTACCCATTCTCTCCCTCTCTCTCCCCATTCTGTCTCTCTCCCTCTCCCCATTCTCTCTCCCACTCCCCATTCTGTCTCTCTCCCCCTCCCCACTATGTCTCTCCTTCTCACCATTCTGTCTCTCTCCCTCTCACCATTCTGTCTCTCTCCCTCTCCCCAGTCTCTCTCTCCATCTCTCCATGCTGTCTCTCTCCCTCTCCCCATTCTGTCTCTCTCCCCATTCTGTCTCTCCCTCTCCCCATTTTCTCCCTCTCTCACTCCATTCTGCCCCTCTCCCTCTTCCCATCCTCTCCCTCCCTCTTACCATTCTCTCTCCCCCTCTCGCCATTCTGTCTTTCTCCCTCTGCCTTTCTGTCTCTCCCTCTCCCTATTCTGTCTCTCTCTCTCTCTCCATTCTCTCCCTCCCTCTTCCAATTCTATCTCTCCCTCTCCCCATTCTGTCCCACCCTCTCTCCATTCTCTCCCAGCCTCTCTCCATTCTGTCTCTCTCCCTCTCCCCATTCTCTCCCTCCCCCTCTCCATTCTGTCTCTCTCCATCTCTCCATTCTCTCCCACCCTCACTCCATTCTCTCTCTCCCTCTCTCCATTTTGTCTCTCCCTCTCTCCATTCTGTCACTCTCCCTCTCTCCATTCTGTATCTCCCTCTGGCCATTCTCAATCTACCTCTACCCATTCTCTCCCTCCTTCTCTCCATTCTGTCTCTCTCCCGCTCTCCATTCTCTCCCTCCCTCTCCCGATTCTGTCTCTCCATCTCCCCATTCTGTCTCTCTCCCTCTCCCCATTCTGTCTCTCCCGCTCCCCATTCTGTCTCTCTCCCTCTCTCCATTCTCTCCCTCCCTCTCCCAATTCTGTCTCTCCCTCTCCACATTCTGTCCCTCCCTCTCTCCATTCTCTCCCAGCCTCTCTCCATTCTGTCTCTCTCCATCTCTCCATTCTCTCCCTCCCTCACTCCATTCTCTCTCTTCCTCTCTCCATTTTGTCTCTCCCTCTCTCCATTCTCTCCCGCCTTCTCTCCATTCTGTCTCTCTCCCTCTTCCCATTCTCTCTCTCCCTCTTTCCATTCTGTCCCTCTCCCTCTCTCCATTCTCTCCCTCCCTCACTCCATTCTCTCTCTCCCTCTCTCCATTTTGTCTCTCCCTCTCTCCATTCTGTCACTCTCCCTCTCTCCATTCTGTCTCTCTCCCTCTGCCATTCTCTCCCTCTCTCTCCCCATTCCTTCTCCCTCGCTCTCCCCTTTCTCTCTCCCTCTCCCCATTCTGTCTTTCTCCCTCTCCCCACTCTCTCTCTCCTTCTCCCCATTCTGTCTCTCTCCCTCTCACCATTCTGTCTCTCTCCCTCTCCCCAGCGTCTCTCTCCCTCTCTCCATGCTGTCTCTCTCCCTCTCCCCATTATGTCTCTCCCTCTCACCATTCTGTCTCTCTCCCTCTCTCCATTCTCTCCCTCCCTCTCTCCATTCTGTCTCTCTCCCTCTCCCCATTCTGTCTCTCCCTCTGGCCATTCTCAATCTACCTCTACCCATTCTCTCCCTCCCTCGTTCCATTCTATCTCTCTGCCTCTCCACATTCTCCCTCTCCCTCTCCATTCTTTCTCTCCTTCTCTCCATTCTGTCTCTGCCTCTCTCCATTCTGTCTCCCTCCCTCTCCCCATTCTGCCTCTCCCTCTCCCCATTCTGTCTTTCTCCCTCTCCCCACTCTCTCTCTCCTTCTCCCCATTCTGTCTCTCTCCCTCTCTCCATTCTGTGTCTCTCCCTCTCCCCATTCTGTCACTCTCGCTCTCTCCATTCGGTCTCACTCGCTCTCCCCATTCTCTCTCTCCATCTCTCCATTCTGTCTCTCTCCCTCTCTCCATTCTCTCCCTCCCTCTCTCCATTCTGTCTCTCTCCCTCTCCCCATTCTGTCTCTCCCTCTGGCCATTCTCAATCTACCTCTACCCATTCTCTCCCTCCCTCGTTCCATTCTATCTCTCTGCCTCTCCACATTCTCCCTCTCCCTCTCCATTCTTTCTCTCCTTCTCTCCATTCTGTCTCTGCCTCTCTCCATTCTGTCTCCCTCCCTCTCCCCATTCTGCCTCTCCCTCTCCCCATTCTGTCTCTCTCCCTCTCCCCATTCTCTCTCTCCCTCTCTCCATTCTCTCTCTCCCTCTCTCCATTCGGTCTCTGCATCTCTCCATTCTGTCACTCTCCCTCTCCCCATTCTGTCTCTCTGCCTCTCTCCATTCTGTCTCTCTCCCTGTCCCCATTCTGTCTCTCTCCCTCTCTCCATTCGGACTCTCTCCCTCTCCCCATTCTCTCCCTCCATCTCTCCATTCTCTCTCTCTCTGACTCCATTCTGTCTCTCTCCCTCTCCCATTCTGTCTCTCCCTCTCCCCCTTCTCTTCCTCCCTCGCTCCATTCTGTCTCTCTCCCTCTCCCCATTCTCTCTCTCCCTCTCTCCATTCTCTCTCTCTCCCTCTCTCCATTCTTTCCCTCCCTCTCCCGATTCTGTCTCTCCCTCTCCCAATTCTGTCCCTCCCTCTCTCCATTCTCTCCCGCCCTCTCTCCATTCTGTCTCTCTCCCTCTTCCCATTCTCTCTCTCCCTCTTTCCATTCTGTCCCTCTCCCTCTCTCCATTCTCTCCCTCCCTAACTCGATTCTCTCTCTCCCTCTATCCATTTTGTCTCTCCCTCTCTGCATTCTGTCACTCTCCCTCTCTCCATTCTGTCTCTCTCCCTCTGCCATTCTCTCCCTCTCTCTCCCCATTCCTTCTCCCTCTCCCCATTCTGTCTCTCTCCCTCTCCCCATTCTCTCTCTCCCTCTCTCCATTCTCTCTCTCCCTCTCTCCATTCGGTCTCTGCATCTCTCCATTCTGTCACTCTCCCTCTCCCCATTCTGTCTCTCTGCCTCTCTCCATTCTGTCTCTCTCCCTGTCCCCATTCTGTCTCTCTCCCTCTCTCCATTCGGACTCTCTCCCTCTCCCCATTCTCTCCCTCCATCTCTCCATTCTCTCTCTCTCTGACTCCATTCTGTCTCTCTCCCTCTCCCATTCTGTCTCTCCCTCTCCCCCTTCTCTTCCTCCCTCGCTCCATTCTGTCTCTCTCCCTCTCCCCATTCTCTCTCTCCCTCTCTCCATTCTCTCTCTCTCCCTCTCTCCATTCTTTCCCTCCCTCTCCCGATTCTGTCTCTCCCTCTCCCAATTCTGTCCCTCCCTCTCTCCATTCTCTCCCGCCCTCTCTCCATTCTGTCTCTCTCCCTCTTCCCATTCTCTCTCTCCCTCTTTCCATTCTGTCCCTCTCCCTCTCTCCATTCTCTCCCTCCCTAACTCGATTCTCTCTCTCCCTCTCTCCATTTTGTCTCTCCCTCTCTGCATTCTGTCACTCTCCCTCTCTCCATTCTGTCTCTCTCCCTCTGCCATTCTCTCCCTCTCTCTCCCCATTCCTTCTCCCTCCCTCTCCCCTTTCTCTCTCCCTCTCCCCGTTCTGTCTTTCTCCCTCTCCCCACTCTCTCTCTCCTTCTCCCCATTCTGTCTCTCTCCCTCTCACCATTCTGTCTCTCTCCTTCTCCCCAGCATCTCTCTCCCTCTCTCCATGCTGTCTCTCCCTCTCCCCATTCTGTCTCTCTGCCTCTCTCAATTCTGTTTCTCTCCCTCTCCCCATTCTGTCACTCTCCCTCTCTCCATTCTCTCCCTTCCTCTCTCCATTCTGTCTCTCTCCGTCTACCCATTCTCTCCTTCTCTCTCCCCATTCTGTCTCTCTCCCTCTCCCCATTCTCTCTCCCTCTACCCATTCTGTCTCTCTCCCCCTCCCCACTATGTCTCTCCTTCTCACCATTCTGTCTCTCTCCCTCTCACCATTCTGTCTCTCTCCCTCTCCCCAGTCTCTCTCTCCCTCTCTCCATGCTGTCTCTCTCCCTCTCCCCATTCTGTCTCTCTCCCCATTCTGTCTCTCCCTCTCCCCATTTTCTCCCTCTCTCACTCCATTCTGCCCCTCTCCCTCTTCCCATCCTCTCCCTCCCTCTTCCCATTCTCTCTCTCCCTCTCCCCATTCTGTCTTTCTCCCTCTCCCCATTCTGTCTGTCCCTCTCCCCATTCTGTCTCTCTCCCTCTTTCCATTCTCTCCCACCCTCACCCAATTCTGTTTCTCGCTCTCCCCATTCTGTCCCTCCCTCTCTCCATTCTCTCCCAGCCTCTCTCCATTCTGTCTTTCTCCCTCTCCCCATTCTGTCTCTCTCCCTCTCCCCTTTCTGTCTCTCCCTCTCCCTATTCTGTCTCTCTCGCTCTCTCCATTCTCTCCCTCCCTCTGCCAATTCTGTCTCTCCCTCTCCCCATTCTGTCCCTCCATCTCTCCATTCTCTCCCAGCCTCTCTCCATTCTCTCTTTCTCCCTCTCCCCATTCTGTCTGTCCATCTCCCCATTCTGTCTCTCTCCCTCTCTCCATTCTCTCCCTCCCTCTCCCAATTCTGTCTCTCCCTCTCCCCATTCTGTCTCTCTCCCTCTCCCCTTTCTGTCTCTCCCTCTCCCTATTCTGTCTCTCTCTCTCTCTCCATTCTCTCCCTCCCTCTCCCAATTCTGTCTCTCCCTCTCCCCATTCTGTCCCTCCCTCTCTCCATTCTCTCCCAGCCTCTCTCCATTCTGTCTCTCTCCCTCTCCCCATTCTCTCCCTCCCCCTCTCCATTCTGTCTCTCTCCATCTCTCCATTGTCTCCCACCCTCACTCCATTCTCTCTCTCCCTCTCTCCATTTTGTCTCTCCCTCTCTCCATTCTGTCACTCTCCCTCTCTCCATTCTGTATCTCCCTCTGGCCATTCTCAATCTACCTCTACCCATTCTCTCCCTCCTTCTCTCCATTCTGTCTCTCTCCCGCTCTCCATTCTCTCCCTCCCTCTCCCGATTCTGTCTCTCCATCTCCCCATTCTGTCTCTCTCCCTCTCCCCATTCTGTCTCTCCCGCTCCCCATTCTGTCTCTCTCCCTCTCTCCATTCTCTCCCTCCCTCTCCCAATTCTGTCTCTCCCTCTCCCCATTCTGTCTCTCCCTCTGGCCATTCTCAATCTACCTCTACCCATTCTCTCCCTCCCTCGTTCCATTCTATCTCTCTGCCTCTCCACATTCTCCCTCTCCCTCTCCATTCTTTCTCTCCTTCTCTCCATTCTGTCTCTGCCTCTCTCCATTCTGTCTCCCTCCCTCTCCCCATTCTGCCTCTCCCTCTCCCCATTCTGTCTCTCTCCCTCTCTCCATTCTCTCCCAGCCTCTCTCCAGTCTGTCTCTCTCCATCTCTCCATTCTCTCCCTCCCTCACTCCATTCTCTCTCTTCCTCTCTCCATTTTGTCTCTCCCTCTCTCCATTCTCTCGCGCCTTCTCTCCATTCTGTCTCTCTCCCTCTTCCCATTCCCTCTCTCCCTCTTTCCATTCTGTCCCTCTCCCTCTCTCCATTCTCTCCCTCCCTCACTCCATTCTCTCTCTCCCTCTCTCCATTTTGTCTCTCGCTCTCTCCATTCTGTCTCTCTCCCTCTCTCCATTCTGTCTCTCTCCCTCTGCCATTCTCTCCCTCTCTCTCCCCATTCCTTCTCCCTCCCTCTCCCCTTTCTCTCTCCCTCTCCCCATTCTGTCTTTCTCCCTCTCCCCACTCTCTCTCTCCTTCTCCCCATTCTGTCTCTCTCCCTCTCACCATTCTGTCTCTCTCCCTCTCCCCAGCGTCTCTCTCCCTCTCTCCATGCTGTCTCTCTCCCTCTCCCCATTCTGTCTCTCCCTCTCTCCATTCGGTCTCACTCGCTCTCCCCATTCTCTCTCTCCATCTCTCCATTCTGTCTCTCTCCCTCTCTCCATTCTCTCCCTCCCTCTCTCCATTCTGTCTCTCTCCCTCTGCCCATTCTCTCCCTCTCTCTCCCAATTCTGTCTCTCTCCCTCTCCCCATTCTCTCTCCCTCTCCCCATTCTGTCTCTCTTCCCCTCCCCACTCTGTCTCTCCTTCTCTCCATTCTGTCTCTCTCCCACTCACCATTCTGTCTCTCTCCCTCTCCCTAGTCTCTCTCTCCCTCTCTCCATGCTGCCTCTCTCCCTCTCCCCATTCTGTCTCTCCCTCTCCCCATTTTCTCCCTCTCTCACTCCATTCTGCCCCTCTCCCTCTTCCCATCCTCTCCCTCCTTCTTCCCATTCTCTCTCTCCCTCTCCCCATTCTGTCTTTCTCCCTCTCCCCATTCTGTCTGTCCCTCTCACCATTCTGTCTCTCTCCCTCTTTCCATTCTCTCCCACCCTCTCCCAATTCTGTTTCTCGCTCTCGCCATTCTGTCCCTCCCTCTCTCCATTCTCTCCCAGCCTCTCTCCATTCTGTCTTTCTCCCTCTCCCCATTCTGTCTGTCCCTCTCCCCATTCTGTCTCTCTCCCTCTCTCCATTCTCTCCCTCCCTCTCCCAATTCTGTCTCTCCCTCTCCCCATTCTGTCTCTCTCCCTCTCCCCTTTCTGTCTCTCCCTCTCCCTATTCTGTCTCTCTCTCTCTCTCCATTCTCTCCCTCCCTCTGCCAATTCTGTCTCTCCCTCTGCCCATTCTGTCCCTCCCTCTCTCCATTCTCTCCCAGCCTCTCTCCATTCTGTCTCTCTCCCTCTCCCCATTCTCTCCCACCCTCACTCCATTCTCTCTCTCCCTCTCTCCATTTTGTCTCTCCCTCTCTCCATTCTGTCACTCTCCCTCTCTCCATTCTGTCTCTCTCCCTCTGCCATTCTCTCCCTCTCTCTCCCCATTCCTTCTCCCTCCCTCTCCCCTTTCTCTCTCCCTCTCCCCATTCTGTCTTTCTCCCTCTCCCCACTCTCTCTCTCCTTCTCCCCATTCTGTCTCTCTTCCTCTCACCATTCTGTCTCTCTCCCTCTCCCCAGCGTCTCTCTCCCTCTCTCCATGCTGTCTCTCTCCCTCTCCCCATTCTGTCTCTCCCTCTCACCATTCTGTCGCTCTGCCTCTCTCCATTCTGTGTCTCTCCCTCTCCCCATTCTGTCACTCTCCCTCTCTCCATTCGGTCTCACTCGCTCTCCCCATTCTCTCTCTCCATCTCTCCATTCTGTCTCTCTCCCTCTCTCCATTCTCTCCCTCCCTCTCTCCATTCTGTCTCTCTCCCTCTGCCCATTCTCTCCCTCTCTCTCCCCATTCTGTCTCTCTCCCTCTCCCCATTCTCTTTCCCTCTCCCCATTCTGTCTCTCTCCCCCTCCCCACTCTGTCTCTCCTTCTCCCCACTCTGTCTCTCTCCCTCTCACCATTCTGTCTCTCTCCCTCTCCCCAGTCTCTCTCTCCCTCTCTCCATGCTGTCTCTCTCCCTCTCCCCATTCTGTCTCTCCCGCTCCCCATTCTGTCTCTCTCCTTCTTCCTATCCTCTCCCTCCCTCTTCCCATTCTCTCTCTCCCTCTCCCCATTCTGTCTTTGTCCCTCTCCCCATTCTGTCTGTCCCTCTCCCCATTCTGTCTCTCTCCCTCTTCCCATTCTCTCCCACCCTCTCCCAATTCTGTTTCTCGCTCTCCCCATTCTGTCCCTCCCTCTCTCCATTCTCTCCCAGCCTCTCTCCATTCTGTCTCTCTCCCTCTCCCCATTCTCTCCCTCCCCTTCTCCATTCTGTCTCTCTCCATCTCTCCATTCTCTCCCACCCTCTCCCAATTCTGTCTCTCCCGCTCCCCATTTTCTCCCTCTCTCACTCCATTCTGCCCCTCTCCCTCTTCCCATCCTCTCCCTCCTTCTTCCCATTCTCTCTCTCCCTCTCCCCATTCTGTCTTTCTCCCTCTCCCCATTCTGTCTGTCCTCTCCCCATTCTGTCTCTCTCCCTCTTTCCATTCTCTCCCACCCTCTCCCAATTCTGTTTCTCGCTCTCCCCATTCTGTCCCTCCCTCTCTCCATTCTCTCCCAGCCTCTCTCCATTCTGTCTTTCTCCCTCTCCCCATTCTGTCTCTCTCCCTCTCCCCTTTCTGTCTGTCCCTCTCCCTATTCTGTCTCTCTCGCTCTCTCCATTCTCTCCCTCCCTCTGCCAATTCTGTCTCTCCCTCTCCCCATTCTGTCCCTCCATCTCTCCATTCTCTCCCAGCCTCTCTCCATTCTGTCTCTCTCCCTCTCCCCATTCTCTCCCTCTCCCTCTCCATTCTGTCTCTCTCCATCTCTCCATTCTCTCCCACCCTCACTCCATTCTCTCTCTCCCTCTCTCCATTTTGTCTCTCCCTCTCTCCATTCTGTCACTCTCCCTCTCTCCATTCTGTCTCTCTCCCTCTGCCATTCTCTCCCTCTCTCTCCCCATTCCTTCTCCCTCCCTCTCCCCTTTCTCTCTCCCTCTCCCCATTCTGTCTTTCTCCCTCTCCCCACTCTCTCTCTCCTTCTCCCCATTCTGTCTCTCTTCCTCTCACCATTCTGTCTCTCTCCCTCTCCCCAGCGTCTCTCTCCCTCTCTCCATGCTGTCTCTCTCCCTCTCCCCATTCTGTCTCTCCCTCTCACCATTCTGTCTCTCTGCCTCTCTCCATTCTGTGTCTCTCCCTCTCCCCATTCTGTCACTCTCCCTCTCTCCATTCGGTCTCACTCGCTCTCCCCATTCTCTCTCTCCATCTCTCCATTCTGTCTCTCTCCCTCTTTCCATTCTCTCCCTCCCTCTCTCCATTCTGTCTCTCTCCCTCTGCCCATTCTCTCCCTCTCTCTCCCCATTCTGTCTCTCTCCCTCTCTCCATTCTCTCTCCCTCTCCCCATTCTGTCTCTCTCCCCCTCCCCACTCTGTCTCTCCTTCTCCCCACTCTGTCTCTCTCCCTCTCACCATTCTGTCTCTCTCCCTCTCCCCAGTCTCTCTCTCCCTCTCTCCATGCTGTCTCTCTCCCTCTCCCCATTCTGTCTTTCTCCCTCTCCCCATTCTGTCTGTCCCTCTCCCCATTCTGTCTCTCTCCCTCTTCCCATTCTCTCCCACCCTCTCCCAATTCTGTTTCTCGCTCTCCCCATTCTGTCCCTCCCTCTCTCTATTCTCTCCCAGCCTCTCTCCATTCTGTCTCTCTCCCTCTCCCCATTCTCTCCCTCCCCTTCTCCATTCTGTCTCTCTCCATCTCTCCATTCTCTCCCACCCTCACTCCATTCTCTCTCTCCCTCTCTCCATTTTGTCTCTCCCTCTCTCCATTCTGTCACTCTCCCTCTCTCCATTCTGTATCTCCCTCTGACCATTCTCAATCTACCTCTACTCATTCTCTCCCTCCCTCTCTCCATTCTGTCTCTGCATCTCTCCATTCTGTCACTCTCCGTCTCCCCATTCTGTCTCTCCCTCTCCCCATTCTATCTCTCTCCCTCTCCCTAGTCGCTCTCTCGCTCGCACCATGCTTTCTCTCTCCCTCTCCCCATTCTGTCTATCTCACTCTCCCCATTCTCTCCCTTCCTCGCTCCATTCTGTCTCTCTTCCTCTCCCCATTCTCTCCCTCCCTCTCTCCATTCTGTCTCTCTCCCTCTCCCCATTCTCTCTCTCCCTCTCTCCATTCTCTCTCTCCCTCGTTCCATTTTATATCTCTGCCTCTCAACATTCTCTCTCTCCCTCTCCATTCTTTCTCTCCCTCTCTCCATTCTGACTTTGCCTCTCTCCATTCTGTCTCCCTCCCTCTCCCCATTCTGCCTCTCCCTCTCCCCATTCTCTATCTACCTCTCTCCATTCTCTCTCTCACTCTCTCCATTCTGTCTCTGCATCTCTCCATTCTGTCACTCTCCCTCTCCCCATTCTGTCTATCTGCCTCTCTCCATTCTGTCTCTCTCCCTCTCCCCATTCTGTCTCTCTCCCTCTCTCCATTCGGACTCTCTCCCTCTCCCCATTCTCTCTCTCCATCTCTCCATTCTCTCTCTCTCTCACTCCATTCTATCTCTCTCCCTCTCCCATTCTGTCTCTCCCTCTCCCCCTTCTCTCCCTCCCTCGCTCCATTCTGTCTCTCCCCCTCTCCCCATTCTCTCTCTCCCTCTCTCCATTCTCTCTCTCTCCCTCTCTCCATTCTCTCCCTCCCTCTCCCGATTCTGTCTCTCCCTCTCCCAATTCTGTCGCTCCCTCTCTCCATTCTCTCCCGCCCTCTCTCCATTCTGTCTCTCTCCCTCTTCCCATTCTCTCTCTCCCTCTTTCCATTCTGTGTCTCTCCCTCTCCCCATTCTGTCACTCTCCCTCTCTCCATTCTCTCCCTCCCTCACTCCATTCTCTCTCTCCCTCTCTCCATTTTGTCTCTCCCTCTCTCCATTCTGTCACTCTCCCTCTCTCCATTCTGTCTCTCTCCCTCTGCCATTCTCTCCCTCTCTCTCCCCATTCCTTCTCCCTCCCTCTCCCCTTTCTCTCTCCCTCTCCCCATTCTGTCTTTCTCCCTCTCCCCACTCTCTCTCTCCTTCTCCCCATTCTGTCTCTCTCCCTCTCACCATTCTGTCTCTCTCCCTCTCCCCAGCCTCTCTCTCCATCTCTCCATGCCGTCTCTCTCCCTCTCCCCATTCTGTCTCCCCCTCTCCCCATTCTGTCTCTCTGCGTCTCTCCATTCTGTGTCTCTCCCTCTCCCCATTCTGTCACTCCCCCTCTCTCCATTCGGTCTCACTCGCTCTCCCCATTCTCTCCCTCCATCTCTCCATTCTGTCTCTCTCCCTCTCTCCATTCTCTCCCTCCCTCTCTCCATTCTGTCTCTCTCCCTCTGCCCATTCTCTCCCTCTCTCTCCCCATTCTGTCTCTCTCCCTCTCCCCATTCTCTCTCCCTCTCCCCATTCTGTCTCTTTCCCCCTCCCCACTCTCTCTCACCTTCTCCCCATTCTGTCTCTCTCCCTCTCACCATTCTGTCTCTCTCCCTCTCTCCAGTCTCTCTCTCCCTCTCTCCATGCTGTCTCTCTCCCTATCCCCATTCTGTCTCTCTCCCCTTTCTGTCTCTCCCTCTCCCCATTCTCTCCCTCTCTCACTCCATTCTGCCCCTCTCCCTCTTCCCATCCTCTCCCTCCCTCTTCCCATTCTCTCTCTCCCTCTTCCCATTCTGTCTTTCTCCCTCTCCCCATTCTGTCTGGCCCTCTCCCCATTCTGTCTCTCTCCCTCTTTCCATTCTCTCCCACCCTCTCCCAATTCTGTTTCTCGCTCTCCCCATTCTGTCCCAGCCTCTCTCCATTCTCTCCCAGCCTCTCTCTCTCCCTCTCCCCATTCTCTCCCTCCCCCTCTCCATTCTGTCTCTCTCCATCTCTCCATTCTCTCCCACCCTCGCTCCATTCTCTCACTCCCTCTCTCCATTTTGTCTCTCCCTCTCTCCATTCTGTCACTCTCCCTCTCTCCATTCTGTATCTCCCTCTGACCATTCTCAATCTACCTCTACCCATTATCTCCCTCCTTCTCTCCATTCTGCCTCTCTCCCTCTCTCCATTCTCTCCCTCCCTCTCCCGAGTCTGTCTTTCCCTCTCCCCATTCTGTCTCTCTCCCGCTCCCCTTTCTGTCTCTCCCTCTCCCTATTCTGTCTCTCTCCCTCTCTCCATTTTCTCCCTCCCTCTCCCAATTCTGTGTCTCCCTCCCGCCATTCTGTCCCTCCCTCTCTCCATTCTCTCCCAGCCTCTCTCCATTCTGTCTCTCTCCCTCTCCCCTTTCTCTCCCTCCCCCTCTACATTCTGTCTCTCTCCATCTCTCCATTCTCTCCCACCCTCACTCCATTCTCTCTCTCCCTCTCTCCATTTTGTCTCTCCCTCTCTCCATTCTGTCACTCTCCCTCTCTCCATTCTGTATCTCCCTCTGGCCATTCTCAATCTACCTCTACCCATTCTCTCCCTCTGTCTCTCCATTCTGTCTCCCTCCCGCTCTCCATTCTCTCCCTCCCTCTCCCGATTCTGTCTCTCCCTCTCCCCATTCTGTCTCTCTCCCTCTCCCCATTCTGTCCCTCCAGCTCCCCAATCTGTCTCTCTCACTCTCTCCATTCTCTCCCTCCCTCTCCCAATTCTGTCTCTCCCTCTCCCCATTCTGTCCCTCCCTCTCTCCATTCTCTCCCAGCCTCTCTCCATTCTGTCTCTCTCCATCTCTCCATTCTCTCCCAGCCTCTCTCCATTCTGTCTCTCTCCCTCTCCCCATTCTCTCCCTCCCCCTCTCCATTCTGTCTCTCTCCATCTCTCCATTTCTCCCACCCTCACTCCATTCTCTCACTCCCTCTCTCCATTTTGTCTCTCCCTCTCTCCATTCTGTCACTCTCCCTCTCTCCATTCTGTATCTCCCTCTGACCATTCTCAATCTACCTCTACCCATTATCTCCCTCCCTCTCTCCATTCTGTCTCTCTCCCTCTCTCCATTCTCTCCCTCCCTCTCCCGATTCTGTCTTTCCCTCTCCCCATTCAGTCTCTCTCCCTCTCTCCATTCTCTCCCTCCCTCTCCCAATTCTGTCTCTCCCTCTCCCCATTCTGTCCCTCCCTCTCTCCATTCTCTCCCAGCCTCTCTCCATTCTGTCTCTCTCCCTCTCCCCATTCTCTCTCTCCCTCTCTCCATTCTCTCTCTCCCTCGTTCCATTTTATCTCTCTGCCTCTCCACATTCTCTCTCTCCCTCTCCATTCTTTCTCTCCCTCTCTCCATTCTGTCTCTGCCTCTCTCCATTCTGTCTCCCTCCCTCTCCCCATTCTGCCTCTCCCTCTCCCCATTCTGTCTCTCTCCCTCTCCCCATTCTCTATCTACCTCTCTCCATTCTCTCTCTCACTCTCTCCATTCTGTCTCTGCATCTCTCCATTCTGTCACTCTCCCTCACCCCATTCTGTCTCTCTGCCTCTCTACATTCTGTCTCTCTCCCTCTCCCCATTCTGTCTCTCTCCCTCTCTCCATTCGGACTCTCTCCCTCTCCCCATTCTCTCTCTCCATCTCTCCATTCTCTCTCTCTCTCACTCCATTCTATCTCTCTCCCTCTCCCATTCTGTCTCTCCCTCTCCCCCTTCTCTCCCTCCCTCGCTCCATTCTGTCTCTCCCCCTCTCCCCATTCTCTCTCTCCCTCTCTCCATTCTCTCTCTCTCCCTCTCTCCATTATCTCCCTCACTCTCCCGATTCTGCCTCTCCCTCTCCCAATTCTGTCCCTCCCTCTCTCCATTCTCTCCCGCCCTCTCTCCATTCTGTCTCTCTCCCTCTTCCCATTCTCTCTCTCCCTCTTTCCATTCTGTCCCTCTCCCTCTCTCCATTCTCTCCCTCACGCACTCCATTCTCTCTCTCCCTCTCTCCATTTTGTCCCTCCCTCTCTCCATTCTGTCACTCTCCCTCTCTCCATTCTGTCTCTCTCCCTCTGCCATTCTCTCCCTCTCTCTCCCCATTCCTTCTCCCTTCCCTCTCCCCTTTCTCTCTCCCTCTCTCCATTCTGTCTTTCTCCCTCTCCCCACTTCTCTCTCCTTCTCCCCATTCTGTCTCTCTCCCTCTCACCATTCTCTCTCTCTCCCTCTCCCCAGCCTCTCTCTCCCTCTCCCCATGCTGTCTCTCTCCCTCTCCCCATTCTGTCTCTCTGCCTCTCTCCATTCTGTGTCTCTCCCTCTCCCCATTCTGTCACTCTCCCTCTCTCCATTCTCTCCCTCCCTCACTCCATTCTCTCTCTCCCTCTCTCCATTTTGTCTCTCCCTCTCTCCATTCTGTCACTCTCCCTCTCTCCATTCTGTCTCTCTCCCTCTGCCATTCTCTCCCTCTCTCTCCCCATTCCTTCTCCCTCCCTCTCCCCTTTCTCTCTCCCTCTCCCCATTCTGTCTTTCTCCCTCTCCCCACTCTCTCTCTCCTTCTCCCCATTCTGTCTCTCTCCCTCTCACCATTCTGTCTCTCTCCCTCTCCCCAGCCTCTCTCTCCCTCTCCCCATGCAGTCTCTCTCCCTCTCCCCATTCTGTCTCTCTGCCTCTCTCCATTCTGTGTCTCTCCCTCTCCCCATTCTGTCTCTCTCCCTCTCACCATTCTGTCTCTCTCCCTCTCCCCAGCCTCTCTCTCCATCTCTCCATGCCGTCTCTCTCCCTCTCCCCATTCTGTCTCCCCCTCTCCCCATTCTGTCTCTCTGCGTCTCTCCATTCTGTGTCTCTCCCTCTCCCCCTTCTGTCACTCCCCCTCTCTCCATTCGGTCTCACTCGCTCTCCCCATTCTCTCTTGCCATCTCTCCATTCTGTCTCTCTCCCTCTCTCCATTCTCTCCCTCCCTCTCTCCATTCTGTCTCTCTCCCTCTGCCCATTCTCTCCCTCTCTCTCCCCATTCTGTCTCTCTCCCTCTCCCCATTCTCTCTCCCTCTCCCCATTCTGTCTCTTTCCCCCTCCCCACTCTGTCTCACCTTCTCCCCATTCTGTATCTCTCCCTCTCACCATTCTGTCTCTCTCCCTCTCTCCAGTCTCTCTCTCCCTCTCTCCATGCTGTCTCTCTCCCTATCCCCATTCTGTCTCTCTCCCCTTTCTGTCTCTCCCTCTCCCCATTCTCTCCCTCTCTCACTCCATTCTGCCCCTCTCCCACTTCCCATCCTCTCCCTCCCTCTTCCCATTCTCTCTCTCCCTCTTCCCATTCCATCTTTCTCCCTCCCCCCATTCTGTCTGGCCCTCTCCCCATTCTGTCTCTCTCCCTCTTTCCATTCTCTCCCACCCTCTCCCAATTCTGTTTCTCGCTCTCCCCATTCTGTACCAGCCTCTCTCCATTCTCTCCCAGCCTCTCTCTCTCCCTCTCCCCATTCTCTCCCTCCCCCTCTCCATTCTGTCTCTCTCCATCTCTCCATTCTCTCCCACCCTCACTCCATTCTCTCCCTCCCTCTCTCCATTCTGTCACTCTCCCTCTCTCCATTCTGTATCTCCCTCTGGCCATTCTCAATCTACCTCTACCCATTCTCTCCCTCTGTCTCTCCATTCTGTCTCCCTCCCGCTCTCCATTCTCTCCCTCCCTCTCCCGATTCTGTCTCTCCCTCTCCCCATTCTGTCTCTCTCCCTCTCCCCATTCTGTCTCTCCAGCTCCCCATTCTGTCTCTCTCACTCTCTGCATTCTCTCCCTCCCTCTCCCAATTCTGTCTCTACCTCTCCCCATTCTGTCCCTCCCTCTCTCCATTCTCTCCCAGCCTCTCTCCATTCTGTCTCTCTCCATCTCTCCATTCTCTCCCAGCCTCTCTCCATTCTGTCTCTCTCCCTCTCCCCATTCTCTCCCTCCCCCTCTCCATTCTGTCTCTCTCCATCTCTCCATTCTCTCCCACCCTCACTCCATTCTCTCACTCCCTCTCTCCATTTTGTCTCTCCCTCTCTCCATTCTGTCACTCTCCCTCTCTCCATTCTGTATCTCCCTCTGACCATTCTCAATCTACCTCTACCCATTATCTCCCTCCCTCTCTCCATTCTGTCTCTCTCCCTCTCTCCATTCTCTCCCTCCCTCTCCCGATTCTGTCTTTCCCTCTCCTCAATCAGTCTCTCTCCCTCTCTCCATTCTCTCCCTCCCTCTCCCAATTCTGTCTCTCCCTCTCCCCATTCTGTCCCTCCCTCTCTCCATTCTCTCCCAGCCTCTCTCCATTCTGTCTCTCTCGACCTCTCCATTCTCTCCCACCCTCACTCCATTCTCTCTCTTCCTCTCTCGATTTTGTCTCTCCCTCTATCCATTCTGTCACTCTCCCTCTCTCCATTCTGTCTCTACCTCTGCCCATTTGCTCTATACCTCTCCCCAGGCACTGTCTCTCTCCCTCTCCCAATTCTCTCTCTCTCCCACTCCCCACTCTCTCTCCCTCTCCCCATTCTCTCTCTTTTCCTCTCCCCATTCTGTTTCTCGCCCTCTCCGATTCATTTCTCCCTCTCCCCATTCTCTCTCTCCATCTCTCCATTCTGTCTCTCTACCTCTCCCCATTCTGTCTCTCCCTCTGGCCATTCTCAATCTACCTCTATCCATTCTCTCCCTCCCTCGTTCCATTCTATCTCTCTGCCTCTCCACATTCTCTCTCTCCCTCTCCATTCTTTCTCTCCTTCTCTCCATTCTGTCTCTGCCTCTCTCCATTCTGTCTCCCTCCCTCTCCCCATTCTGCCTCTCCCTCTCCCCATTCTGTCTCTCTCCCTCTCCCCATTCTCTCTCTCCCTCTCTCCATTCTCTCTCTCCCTCTCTCCATTCTGTCTCTCATCTCTCCATTCTGTCACTCTCCCTCTCCCCATTCTGTCTCTCTGCCTCTCTCCATTCTGTCTCTCTCCCTGTCCCCATTCTGTCTCTCTCCCTCTCTCCATTCGGACTCTCTCCCTCTCCCCATTCTCTCCCTACATCTCCCCATTCTCTCTCTCTCTCACTCCATTCTGTCTCTCTCCCTCTCCCATTCTGTCTCTCCCTCTCCCCCTTCTCTTCCTCCCTCGCTCCATTCTGTCTCTCCCCCTCTACCCATTCTCTCTCTCCCTCTCTCCATTCTCTCTCTCTCCCTCTCTCCATTCTCTCCCTCCCTCTCCCGATTCTGTCTCTCCCTCTCCCAATTCTGTCCCTCCCTCTCTCCATTCTCTCCCGCCCTCTCTCCATTCTGTCTCTCTCCCTCTTCCCATTCTCTCTCTCCCTCTTTCCATTCTGTCCCTCTCCTTCTCTCCATTCTCTCCCTCCCTCACTCGATTCTCTCTCTCCCTCTCTCCATTTTGTCTCTCCCTCTCTCCATTCTGTCACTCTCCCTCTCTCCATTCTGTCTCTCTCCCTCTGCCATTCTCTCCCTCTCTCTCCCCATTCCTTCTCCCTCCCTCTCCCCTTTCTCTCTCCCTCTCCCCATTCTGTCTTTCTCCCTCTCCCCACTCTCTCTCTCCTTCTCCCCATTCTGTCTCTCTCCCTCTCACCATTCTGTCTCTCTCCTTCTCCCCAGCCTCTCTCTCCCTCTCTCCATGCAGTCTCTCCCTCTCCCCATTCTGTCTCTCTGCCTCTCTCAATTCTGTTTCTCTCCCTCTCCCCATTCTGTCACTCTCCCTCTCTCCATTCTCTCCCTTCCTCTCTCCATTCTGTCTCTCTCCCTCTGCCCATTCTCTCCCTCTCTCTCCCCATTCTGTCTCTCTCCCTCTCCCCATTCTCTCTCCCTCTACCCATTCTGTCTCTCTCCCCCTCCCCACTATGTCTCTCCTTCTCACCATTCTGTCTCTCTCCCCATTCTGTCTCTCCCTCTCCCCATTTTCTCCCTCTCTCACTCCATTCTGCCCCTCTCCATCTTCCCATCCTCTCCCTCCCTCTTCCCATTCTCTCTCTCCCTCTCCCCATTCTTTCTCCATCTCCCCATTCTGTCTGTCCCTCTCCCCATTCTGTCTCTCTCCCTCTTTCCATTCTCTCCCACCCTCTCCCAATTCTGTTTCTCCCTCTCCCCATTCTTTCTCCCTCTCCCCATTCTGTCTGTCCATCTCCCCATTCTGTCTCTCTCCCTCTCTCCATTCTCTCCCTCCCTCTCCCAATTCTGTCTCTCCCTCTCCCCATTCTGTCTCTCTCTCTCTCCCCTTTCTGTCTCTCCCTCTCCCTATTCTGTCTCTCTCTCTCTCTCCATTCTCTCCCTCCCTCACCCAATTCTGTCTCTCCCTCTCCCCATTCTGTCCCTCCCTCTCTCCATTCTCTCCCAGCCTCTCTCCATTCTGTCTCTCTCCCTCTCCCCATTCTCTCCCTCCCCCTCTCCATTCTGTCTCTCTCCATTCTCTCCCACCCTCACTCCATTCTCTCTCTCCCTCTCTCCATTTTGTCTCTCCCTTTCTCCATTCTGTCACTCTCCCTCTCTCCATTCTGTATCTCCCTCTGGCCATTCTCAATCTACCTCTACCCATTCTCTCCCTCCTTCTCTCCATTCTGTCTCTCTCCCGCTCTCCATTCTCTCCCTCCCTCTCCCGATTCTGTCTCTCCATCACCCCATTCTGTCTCTCTCCCTCTCCCCATTCTGTCTCTCCCGCTCCCCATTCTGTCTCTCTCCCTCTCTCCATTCTCTCCCTCCCTCTCCCAATTCTGTCTCTCCCTCTCCACATTCTGTCCCTCCCTCTCTCCATTCTCTCCCAGCCTCTCTCCATTCTGTCTCTCTCCATCTCTCCATTCTCTCCCTCCCTCACTCCATTCTCTCTCTTCCTCTCTCCATTTTGTCTCTCCCTCTCTCCATTCTCTCCCGCCCTCTCTCCATTCTGTCTCTCTCCCTCTTCCCATTCTCTCTCTCCCTCTTTCCATTCTGTCCCTCTCCCGCTCTCCATTCTCTCCCTCCCTCACTCCATTCTCTCTCTCCCTCTCTCCATTTTGTCTCTCCCTCTCTCCATTCTGTCACTCTCCCTCTCTCCATTCTGTCTCTCTCCCTCTGCCATTCTCTCCCTCTCTCTCCCCATTCCTTCTCCCTCCCTCTCCCCTTTCTCTCTCCCTCTCCCCATTCTGTCTTTCTCCCTCTCCCCACTCTCTCTCTCCTTCTCCCCATTCTGTCTCTCTCCCTCTCACCATTCTGTCTCTCTCCCTCTCCCCAGCTTCTATCTCCCTCTCTCCATGCTGTCTCTCTCCCTCTCCCCATTCTGTCTCTCCCTCTCACCATTCTGTCTCTCTGCCTCTCTCCATTCTGTGTCTCTCCCTCTCCCCATTCTGTCACTCTCCCTCTATCCATTCATTCTCACTCGCTCTCCCCATTCTCTCTCTCCATCTCTCCATTCTGTCTCTCTCCCTCTCTCCATTCTCTCCCTCCCTCTCTCCATTCTGTCTCTCTCCCTCTGCCCATCCTCTTCCTCTCTCTCCCCATTCTGTCTCTCTCCCTCTCCCCATTCTCTCTCCCTCTCCCCATTCTGTCTCTCTTCCCCTCCCCACTCTGTCTCTCCTTCTCTCCATTCTGTCTCTCTCCCTCTCACCATTCTGTCTCTCTCTCTCTCCCCAGTCTCTCTCTCCCTCTCTCCATGCTGCCTCTCTCCCTCTTTCCATCCTCTCCCTCCTTCTTCCCATTCTCTCTCTCCCTCTCCCCATTCTGTCTTTCTCCCTCTCCACATTCTGTCTGTCCCTCTCCCCATTCTGTCTCTCTCCCTCTTTCCATTCTCTCCCACCCTCTCCCAATTCTGTTTCTCGCTCTCCCCATTCTGTCCCCCCCTCTCTCCATTCTCTCCCAGCCTCTCTCCATTCTGTCTTTCTCCCTCTCCCCATTCTGTCTGTCCATCTCCCCATTCTGTCTCTCTCCCTCTCTCCATTCTCCCCCTCCCTCTCCCAATTCTGTCTCTCCCTCTCCCCATTCTGTCTCTCTCCCTCTCCCCTTTCTGTCTCTCCCTCTCCCTATTCTGTCTCTCTCTCTCTCTCCATTCTCTCCCTCCCTCTCCCAATTCTGTCTCTCTCCCTCTCCCCATTCTCTCCCTCCCCCTCTCCATTCTGTCTCTCTCCATCTCTCCATTCTCTCCCACCCTCACTCCATTTTCTCTCTTCCTCTCTCCATTTTGTCTCTCCCTCTCTCCATTCTGTCACTCTCCCTCTCTCCATTCTGTATCTCCCTCTGGCCATTCTCAATCTACCTCTACCCATTCTCTCCATCCTTCTCTCCATTCTGTCTCTCTCCCGCTCTCCATTCTCTCCCTCCCTCTCCCGATTCTGTCTCTCCATCTCCCCATTCTGTCTCTCTCCCTCTCCCCATTCTGTCTCTCCCGCTCCCCATTCTGTCTCTCTCCCTCTCTCCATTCTCTCCCTCCCTCTCCCAATTCTGTCTCTCCCTCTCCACATTCTGTCCCTCCCTCTCTTCATTCTCTCCCAGCCTCTCTACATTCTGTCTCTCTCCATCTCTCCATTCTCTCCCTCCCTCACTCCATTCTCTCTCTTCCTCTCTCCATTTTGTCTCTCCCTCTCTCCATTCTCTCCCGCCCTCTCTCCATTCTGTCTCTCTCCCTCTTCCCGTTCTCTCTCTCCCTCTTTCCATTCTGTCCCTCTCCCTCTCTCCATTCTCTTACTCCCTCACTCCATTCTCTCTCTCCCTCTCTCCATTTTGTCTCTCCCTCTCTCCATTCTGTCACTCTCCCTCTCTCCATTCTGTCTCTCTCCCTCTGCCATTCTCTCCCTCTCTCTCCCCATTCCTTCTCCCTCCCTCTCCCCTTTCTCTCTCCCTCTCCCCATTCTGTCTCTCCCGCTCCCCATTCTGTCTCTCTCCCTCTCTCCATTCTCTCCCTCCCTCTCCCAATTCTGTCTCTCCCTCTCCACATTCTGTCCCTCCCTCTCTCCATTCTCTTCCAGCCTCTCTCCATTCTGTCTCTCTCCATCTCTCCATTCTCTCCCTCCCTCACTCCATTCTCTCTCTTCCTCTCTCCATTTTGTCTCTCCGTCTCTCCATTCTCTCCCGCCCTCTCTCCATTCTGTCTCTCTCCCTCTTCCCGTTCTCTCTCTCCCTCTTTCCATTCTGTCCCTCTCCCTCTCTCCATTCTCTCCCTACCTCACTCCATTCTCTCACTCCCTCTCTCCATTTTGTCTCTCCCTCTCTCCATTCTGTCACTCTCCCTCTCTCCATTCTGTCTCTCTCCCTCTGCCATTCTCTCCCTCTCTCTCCCCATTCCTTCTCCCTCCCTCTCCCCTTTCTCTCTCCCTCTCCCCATTCTGTCTTTCTCCCTCTCCCCACTCTCTCTCTCCTTCTCCCCATTCTGTCTCTCTCCCTCTCACCATTCTATCTCTCTCCCTCTCCCCAGCGTCTCTCTCCCTCTCTCCATGCTGTCTCTCTCCCTCTCCCCATTCTGTCTCTCCCTCTCACCATTCTGTCTCTCTGCCTCTCTCCATTCTGTGTCTCTCCCTCTCCCCATTCTGTCACTCTCCCTCTCTCCATTCATTCTCACTCGCTCTCCCCATTCTCTCTCTCCATCTCTCCATTCTGTCTCTCTCCCTCTCTCCATTCTCTCCCTCCCTCTCTCCATTCTGTCTCTCTCCCTCTGCCCATCCTCTTCCTCTCTCTCCCCATTCTGTCTCTCTCCCTCTCCCCATTCTCTCTCCCTCTCACCATTCTGTCTCTCTGCCTCTCTCCATTCTGTGTCTCTCCCTCGTCCCATTCTGTCACTCTCCCTCTCTCCATTCATTCTCACTCGCTCTCCCCATTCTCTCTCTCCATCTCTCCATTCTGCCCCTCTCCCACTTCCCATCCTCTCCCTCCCTCTTCCCATTCTCTCTCTCCCTCTTCCCATTCTGTCTTTCTCCCTCCCCCCATTCTGTCTGGCCCTCTCCCCATTCTGTCTCTCTCCCTCTTTCCATTCTCTCCCACCCTCTCCCAATTCTGTTTCTCGCTCTCCCCATTCTGTACC